>NC_060252.1:60789183-61092213 GCF_921293095.1 Ischnura elegans
TTTGCCCTTGAGAAATTATTAAAATAAAAATATTCCTATCAACCCTATAACAGCACCATGTCCCTTCATATCGACGCTGTATACAACATTTATCATTGTACAAATACAACATCCATGGACTAACATATATAGTGGTGACCTACCCAGGTGGGACCGATACCCGTGGCCTTTGATTTGGCAGGAAATGGTTTTCCCCGCCTTTACCGAGTATCTAGTAATTGCAAGAAAATTATTCGGCTAGTATCCTAACATTATGTGACACCATATTTTGAAAAACTATCATGGTTAAAAATACAATATAGGCGCTTACTTTATAAGACAACATGTATGTACATTGTACAAGTTAAGAGCGACATATTTACACCAAAATGTACAATATAACGCTAGAAAAAATAAATGTCCAACAAGCCATATGGAAGAACTTTGCATACCACACCATTGAACATCTTATTACGCTAGGTTTTTCCTGTCAACTCTTGCGAAGTATGGAATCACTTTTTATACGATGTAAAAAAATCTAAAAATGCAAGTTAATTCAAAAAGAAATACTATGAAATATTGCTACTTATGAATTAAATATTGTAAGTAAACTGAATATTGAATATTGTGTTACAAAAGTTAACAAAATTAGATGTATTTATTACTATTCGTACGTTTGTCTTGCTGAAATTTTACATAAAATATGCATTTTTTGTTCTTTTTGTCATTTATTTCTTCGCATTCTGTGACATCGATGTTTAATGTAAATCTACATATTGTTTGTAATATTTTTGACTCTATGATATTTATTATCAAGTAAGTTACTAATAGAAACACTTGTACCGGAATAATAACTTTCATTTTTTATTTCTAAGATCTTCCGCCATACATTTATTGATATGACTTGCGTAGTATTTTATATGCATGGACACTTTGACTTAAAAGGTGATTAAGCAGATGGTAAACTCGTGGATAATTTGCGAACTTTAATCAATGCTCATTAGTACAAAGTAATCTAGGCTACGAGATACACTAGTCTGAACTTGAGAACTCACACTACACTCTTCAAACATCACCACATAAAATTTAGACTGAGAAAATTAACTCCAGGGAGTAAATGCAAAAGAAATAGGGAGAGAAACCCAAGGGCGATGAAAAATGACAGAGTAGAGCTGCGAGTACGAAAAAAAAAAACATATTGAGAGGGCGTAATTAAGTTCTTCTCATTCACTTTAATCAAGCTCCCTCGTTATTACCAGGAGAGTTGTTATTTTGATATAACAAAAAATAAATAAATAATAGGGATCTTTAATTCAGTCTCATCGTACCACTTGTCCTCCCTCCCCCTCCCTCTCGTTCAACGAGTCCTCCTACGGCTCGTTCAAACTGTTCCCCCACCCCATTCGGACGCCCAATTTGCGCGATCGTCCATCAAGGAACGCGTGTCATCGTCATAGCTACAGTGTGCTTCGAATGTTTCCCCACTGGCGGTGTCGCAGTTCGCCTGCTCCACCGAAAATAATAACGACGGAAAACGCAATTATTTAAAGTTTTCTCGTTATGCGCGCCACCGAGAATTTTTTTCTGTTGGACTTGGGACTAATGAAGTTGCGGAATGCGGTCCTCCTTCCACATTACAAATTTTTTTCATAATTTAGGTGAAAAAATAATGTATGTGCCTCTTATTTTTTTTAAGGAATATATATTCCTCCAATTCCTCCGACTTTTATTTTTAGGGATTGTTGGGTCACATCACGTACTGAGATGAGGAGGAGGAGTTGTGACGGAGACAGTCTTTCCGCGTGAATAATGTCCAAAAGCAACTTGAGTCGCAAAAGAATTCGCGTTTTATTTCGCGTGAATGAGCTTAGAATCTGCAAAATTTTCCAGGAATGTTCAATTATGACAAGAGTGGGCTTTTATAATGTGGAATGATATTGAAAATTTATTTAAAAATTCATAATTTCACCACTTGAATCGTAAGAGTGGAAACCATGAAAGGATGTACGCCCTAATTAATTCACTAAAAGGAAATTGGAAGCCAGAGGGATACATTCGTGATAAAAATTCATTCCTGTAAGACACTCGTCCAAGTCAGCTGAATGGGATAAAAAAGATGCAATAAATTTCTGATTGAATATTTATATCATTCCATTCCAAATTAAGCATATCATCCTTGGATGTCCTGAGGCAATCCTGATTTCAAGTATCAGGAGATAAAGAGTGTAATGCGAATGGATTTCATCAAACCAGGTTTTGGAATTCTAGGTTAATCAGGCTTGAATGGAAAAGACAAAAATAATTTTGGACTCATATATAATTCAAGTGAAATCTTTACACGTAGAATTTTCTCAAATAGAAAAAACAACAATATAAAATGTCGTTGTTTTATAAGAGGATTTAATTTTTTAGGAAACCAGTCAGTATTACCAATTCAAACCAAGCATGAAACGAATTTTACAAGCTTTATGACTAAAAAGTAGTCATGGCTACTTTGTTACTAAATTTTTTTGTCTTTGAAGGTCGTAAATTATCATCTCATTTGTCGTGTCGACAAGGAGGAGCAAGACATTTCCACTGAAAAGAGCAATAGTTAAACAAATGAATGGATGAAAATAATAAATGGAGTTGTACTCACCGTCTATTTTATTTTCCTAATTACTTACACGATGTTCTTTGATCGTTAACATTCGGGTATGATCTTCGAAACTAATCCAGTAATGATGTTTATGATAGCACGACATACACAAATCTTGGGCCTCGTTTACCATATCGCCACTGCTTTTTTAAGTTGACCTTAAAACTGCTCTGCTAATGAATACCGTGTATCTATAAAATTTTAGTATCATAAAAGGCACTAGGAGATAAATCTTTAGTGAAAATTAAACCATGACTCTGAGATAAAAAATCTTATTCGGAATCCTTTTTGCTACCATTTATTTTTTTAGTCTCCTATCTTTCACAAAACTTCCATCCTGATGAATTATGCGTTCCATTCTCAAATTTAGGGCATGTGCATCCTGTGGATCTGAATTAGCATCAAGTAAGAGTTTCAATTAATCACAATTCTCCGATGTAGAAAGGTCACAGAAACTTTCAACATTTAGAGACAGTTTTACAATGTCCGATTAGTGCTAACCATAAGATGATGCATCCGTCAACTTTACCTGGCGTTGGCTAAAGGTCCTTTCTAACTTTTTCTTTGACCTTATACAGAAGCAAACCAGGAATTTTAGCCATCGCCATATTAAGTTGAAGGCTATATCACCTTATCGCTGGCACTAAACAGAAATTATATAACTGACTCGTACAAGAACAGCCAAGCCATTGGACTCTATGCACGACGTTGCAGTCTGATGAAATGAAGATGCTGAAGGAAGAGTGGGCGAAAAGAAATGAAAAGGAAATCCCAGTGGTGAAACGCATGGAAGAAGGTAACTAATGAAAATGTGAAAAGATAATCTGATTGGAAAGAAGAGCTGAAGACCCGAGATATCAATAACCAAATGTGGCAAATAATAATAAAATTGCAATTATCGTTATCAAATTCCCAGAAAAATAATTGCAATCTTTGTAAGCATGAAAGCAACTTTTGAGAGGAGATATTTCTCGTACTAATCTGGGTGTGCTAAATTAGAATGATAGCTTCCAGCTGGGATTTTCCAAGTACCAATCAGACGACACAAAGGGCGGTTGAAATGTTTTTTCTATCATAGTCAATGCAAAACATGGAAACATATTTTACCTGACGGCGATCAAATAATAATAATCATTATTTTTAAAAGATTTAATTTTAATTGTACCTAATATTCATAAAACCCAACTCCTATTCTCTTTCTATCACCACTGAAAGAGAATTTTCATCCATTCATAACCCATGCTACAGAAGCTTACAGATCAAATCGGATAAAACCCAGACGTTTAATTTATATTCCAATAAGTCATATTCACGTACCAGTAGCAGAAGACATTTGAAAAATTTTATAACATTTCATGCTGGCTACAATGCCACAATGGAAGTCAATTTGCGTCTTACCTGCGATCTACGCTAGAACTGCGTTTGATCGATTCACGCGAACATTTCAGTACTATATTCGAGCATGATAAATTTCCTTTACTGAAAACCACAATACGAAAATAGGAAGAGGAATGTAGAAAAGGGGCAGCGTACGATGTTACGCGACGGTTGAATACGAGCGTGCCCACCAAACCAAAAGGCGAATCCAGATTGAATGCATTCGTTCAAAAACACAGATACCACGGAGATTAGCTCATGGCGTTGGAAGATTTATGTTGACATCGAAACCTTAAATTCACAACGACACAAGCACTGCAACCTTCCTCACTCCCCCTATTTCCCCCATCAGCACTTCCTCACCACTCCCAGCACTATTTTGCATTTTTTCCCTCGAGAGGATAACAGCCTAAACCAATCAAGAGTTCCAAGGACACAGGGCGAGTCGCAAGTGCAGAATTTGCCGAAGAGTAGCGAACAAGTGGTGACACGCACAGCATGATTTCGTAAGGTCATAAACTCAGATGTGAAAGGGTTTAGTCGTTAATTTTTCCCACAGATAGCTCGACAAGTAAACGAAGAAATGGATAAAAAAATAAAAAATGATATATCAATATTTAAAGCTATTTTCAATCAACGATATATTAAAATTGGTGAACGAACGATCAACGATATATTGCTGATAGCAACAGAAATTATGTTGGTAATGATCTTAATGCTTTCATGATTTCAAGCTATTTCATTTCTACTAGATCCTTACTGATAAAATAAACTTATTAATGTGATAACAAGGCAAACACTGGATTATCTTCCACTACTTCTATATTCCATTTCAACACTGCCCAATACTGCAACGCTGCCTCGCATTTTACCCATCAAATCGGCGGAACGTTGGTGCACGGAAGGAAATGAACGAATTTGAAGTGAGATCACATGGATTCTTGGTGAATTACTGTCAAAAAGGCTGTGTGCCCTCGTTTAGGCGGTATGTCATAGACCATGATATTCTAAATTTAATCAGATCAAGGAAATAATTAACACAATCGTCGTTTTTTGATAGCTTCCACTAAAAGCAGCACAGCCCCAAAAGGAGTCACCTTAGCAAGGGGCGAGGGAGGGAGAGTCGGATCCGGAGGGGGGTCTATCCACCCCTGAATAAGTTCAACAGCTGCGCTTGGCAGGATTTTATTTTTCGTAATGGCGCTGGCAAAGACGGGGAGTCAGGCCAAGCCATCCCCCTTGCTTCCTCATTTCACGGACGGAGGCCATTTAATTCTATTCCGACCACGCCAAAAAAATAACCAGTTGAAAACGTGGGGGAGGAAGAAGCAAAGTGTGAAGGTGATCCATCTGATAAAGCGATAGTGTGAAAGGCATTCCGTCCGTGTGGAAAAATTCGCTTCAACTCCCGAGGTTCAAATTTCTATTTACAAATATTCTCCAAAACATTTTGGATCTTAAATGTGGTGTGCATTGTATTGTGTGCGCGAGGTTAAAAAGAAGGGAAGAAATATCTCCTATCAACTACACACTCCTTTTCTAACTGTGTCTGATATTCATCATTCATGCATGTAATTGCTATTGGGGGAATGTATGAGCATGCTTCGAATTTTTCATGTGTAAAACCTCAAGTCTGTGGTAGGAAGAATATATTTTTTGGGGCAGAGAAGTATAAATTGGTCTGGAGTTTTTGAAATAACATGCTATCATTGAAAACTAAATGTAACTTTTATTATTTTCATTATTTTCCATCTAAGCTCCTTTTTATCCTGGCCCAAATAAACAGGTAAGTATTGCTATCTTAAAATTGAGGATACTTCTGACTAGGCAAAAAGAATTCTATATTCATGAAAAACGTGAGCGTCTTCTTTCAACTGAGAAAATATTTTGCACACTCAATGCCCCGAAAATAAATCCATTCAAAATAACTATCCAGGCCAGCGGTAACCCACAAAGCGCGAATCTGACATCTGTAAAATGAATTTTTATTGCCTTATTTGTATTTGTTAAGTTACTGTTTTCTGATTTTGCTATCATTTTGCTAACACGATGCGGTAGAGCTTGTTATTTTCTGGAATTATTAAAGGTTTTCTTGTACCAGCTCCATATGTCCACTCGCTTCACGAATTCATTGTCCTAGTGAAAATAAAAGATTGCATTTGTCCCGTACTTGTTAACCTTCAGTCTCTGCAATTAGGTCAAATAAAGACAGAGTTAATTGAAATACTGAGTAGCGCTAGTACCTATATAATTAATTAATTTGTTTCATGAAGCAACATTGCAAAATGCACTCCCATGCGTGTTTATAAATGTTCATGTGAGTGGCGTAAAGGTGACTCGATATAAAAATTGATAAAATGATTAAGATATATTTTCGCTTTCTTGAATATTCCTCTAAGAAAACCCACCTCAGAGTTTGAAATATGGGCCAATATTTTAGACTCCACTGCGGGAGATTCCTCAACGTTAACACATATTTTATCCAATCTATTAACATTGGCCACAAAATGCTTCACCACTGTGTATTTCATCTGCGTGAAGAGTTCTCGGGATCGCCAGGGTCAGGAATCGCATTACAGACGACGTTTCAATGGCCGAGTTGGACATCTTTATGTTTTCCTTTAATTTTTCGATAAACGACCTTTCGATGGCCGAGTTCGACATTTTGATGTCCAACTTGACCATCGAAACGTCGGCAATAATACAGTTCCTTACCCGGTGGCGATTCCGAGAAATCTAATCGCAGTTAATTCGCCGGGAAAGCACTAAATCTTTTTGCACTCCATCTGTTCATCATCCTTCATGAGGGATTTTAAAGATTTTGGGCCATAATACTAAAGTGATAACTTTTGCGTACGTCAAAACAATTTTCATGGGCAGGGAAAAGAATTTCAAATACTATAATACATTCTAAATAAAACCGATCATGTTTAGATACTCGTAAAAGTGACATAAAACCCCTCAGGCACTGGCTATTTTTCCATAGATAGTATTTCTCTGACTAATATACGTGACATCCTTTGCTATTTTCAGCAATCCGCGTTACTTCAATTTAGTGAGGCCTGAAATCCACCAGCGGACCGCCTATTAGCCAGATGTTACGGATACAAAGACGGATGGGGCGGAAGAAGCTTTTGTGACTCTCATTCGTCCCCTGTCCCTACAGGGGCCTCTCTGCAGTAATGTTGACCTTGGAAAAAAATCACTCCCTCTCTCACTCCATACACAAGAAAGCTTTAATAACAGAGAGAGACACTGAGATAACGGGCCCCTTTTTTTATTCTGAACAATACTTTTCCATCTGCGCAGAAGAGACTATTGCACAACGGGAAGATAGGCATAATTTTCGTAGGGAAAATATAACCGTTGGCTACTCCTAGGGGAGTAGGGAGCAGAATAAAATGAGATGCAGCTTCCTCAAAAGATTCAAGATTTTTCGGCGACGAAAACATGATACGTGAGTTTGCTCCTTTTCGAAGTTTTTGGCGCACAAAAATACTAAAAGGGTGAAGCATCAGAAAGAATATTTATATACATTTCCACAGACGGAAGGAGACTTTGAGGGTGGTGGGTAAAAAGATCAGAATATAAGTCGTTAGTCCTTTCTGTGCTTCTCTGATCAAATAAGAGATTCACAAAATTTTTGCCGTAGAAAAGAGAGCACGGATTTTAAGAGAAGTATCGTTACTATAGAGACAGGGAATTGGATTGGGAAACAGAGAAGGGGAACAGAATACATATGAAACTGAGAAGGACTACACAGAACATTGGATTATAGGAGGAGGAAAGCAGCATTAGCGTGGCGCATAGGAGTAAGAGAGGAACGTAATCCTTATCAATTTCCTCTATTTGTATCCGAATCTGAGGTATTATAGGTCGCTGATTTTCAATCAACATATAGTCACTCTGTTCACGCTCTTGGACTTACGCAACTCCCTAAACAACCTACAAGTCTACGAGAATAGTAATAAATTTAGCATTACACTCTCCATCCATTAAAACTTCATATGCAACTACTTTATATTTCCACACATAGATGTTAATATCAACACATCCCTTCTTTTGATTATTTTAGCTTTCCTTTGAAGACATGCCGATAGATACCGATAAAAACTAACAGAGGCAATTGAATTTGTAGTTCAGATTTTTTTAAATACATAAGAAACTCGTTTATCTATGCATAAAATTGGCCTGGGTTGGCTTAATCTTAATAACAAAAAATTACCTGTCACCAATTACTTCCCTTATCAACCTCAGGGAGAGAATATCTAGGTATCTCAATAAAATGCTGGAATATCAGGTCAAGAACTACCTATATTGTATCTAGTTTAGAGATATATTTTTCACATTATCGTATTCCGTGACCAATTGCTTTTAAATAGTCATTTTTAATAACTACGTCTTATTTCTTGAATTTTCTACCCGAAAACTTGACTATGAGACTCTACAAACATAAAATTTTACTAATTCTTGATTTACTTTATGGTATTCCATTATAAGTAATGTCTGATATCCAGGAAAACTTATGAGACTCTAATTCATGCAGAGTAAAGTTACACATATTGTACCAAATGAATTATCGCATACAAATAGTTATTGCTCTAAAAATTGAAAAATTGTTTTCTTTTTGCTTTGCATCATGGCATTATATCTATTTTATTCCCAACAATTATTGATGAAATATTTAATCAAACATTTCTTTCTAAGTCCTTCTTGTCTTAAATTTTTCTCCATGGGTGGAGTGTAGGACACACTAAATATTCGAGGGCTGTTTTTTTTATCAAACTCCGATAGCTCAGCAAAAAAGGCGATAGGCGGGTACTGTGCAGGTAGAGCAATTGTGCGTCCTCCGCACCACATGCTCAAGTCATTTCTGACCGTAAGTTGTTAGTTTAAGTTAAGTAGCAATCTTATTAACCACTTTGCTTCAATTGGTTCTCCCGCCAAGTGCGCACTGCAGAGAGACAGCCAGAAAACTCGCCGAATAGCTTCAGCATTGACATGTCATGACCTTTATGTCGATAAAAGAGAATTTTTCTGTAATGCAATGTGGCTAGAGTAAGAAACAGTTTGAAACATTACGTCAATTCCAATTTAAAATAAAAGAAGAGACATACTGACTTCAGGAAGTGTTCTGATCCATGACAACACCCATCATCCAAACGCTGATGCAGCCCAATCTCTGCATCACAGAGTGCAGAATTGCTCCTTGAGCAGTTTCAATGAGACATTTTCGATCACCAACCGTGCAATGCCGACCTAGTGCCGAAGGATCTCCATCTTTAAACTGAAATGAATTTGTGGATAGATGTCAAGCGTTTTCAATCGGGCGATTAGCTTCAGGACAAGGACATAATTCATTGGAAGTCATTGGCGGTAGCATTCCATGAAGAAAGTATAGTAAATCTTGTCCACAGGTACTACCAATTCCTCAATTGCCGAGGCGATTAAGCCGAAAAGACACCACAAGTGCGCTCAATATTTAGCAATGAAATAATTTTTAATCAATAAATTCTTCTTATGATCACGATCCATTGGAAGTTGAAAAAAATCGATCCTCGTAAATTGAGCTAACCTCACCGCCCTAAATATTGTAATATTATTGAAACCAAAAAATTATTTTCTTGATCAAAATAATTTTTCAGAGAAATATATGAGATTTTCCCAGCGTATGATGATGTTGAAGTTGTTTCGGGTTTCCCACCGGGTGAAGTTCTCCATCTCTACCGGTGTTTCGATGGCCGTGTCGTCCATCGTCGTCAGGGCTTCAAATGTTTCATGGTGTATTTACGGAGGAGTAACTCCCCCATGGCTGTCGTAGATCGGTCAATATACTCCCAATCCAATGGTGAGAGCGTGGCTGGCAGGCGAAGGTGGAGCGCCTTCATAATTCCTGATGGCGATGGACGACACGGCCATCTAAGCGTCGGCAGAGATGGACAACCTCACCAGGTGGGAGACCCGAAACAACTTCAGCATCGAATTTTTCATACTTTAACAATGGATTTGCAAAATAAAAATTTTCTCACGCAATGACACGCGGTTCACTCGATCGCTATGTGATTAAATTGATAGTTGGTTGGTGAGGTTATAGTTATCCTCTAACCAATTTACAGGGGATTGAATTCCCATATTTACGGTACGCGGTACACTTGCTCAGTATATGAATATTTTTACGCATTACGAAATTTGAAAAAAAAATGCAATTAGCCATATTTTCACACATTGAAGAAACAGTATCACTTTGGAAAAAATTCAAATTTGCTTCTTGTCACAATACACATGAAATTTCAATTTAAATTATCTAAATCCGAATTATCGAGTATCTGCGAATATTTATCGCGACTATGAACAGATACTTGAACATGAGAGTCAAGGTTTCCGAGTGGAATGAGCTCCACCTTAGTCACATCTCCACATACGAGGGAGGGCCCGCTTGGCTGCTTAAATGCTTGCGAAAGCAGACGGTCGAGAGGGATGACACGGCCAGTATAGAAGTAAGATAAGCGGGGACTGCTTTGGCTCGAGGGCGTTGATTTAAACTGCGGAGATGAGGAGACAGAAGGTAGAGGAAGAGGACGCGAGGTAAGAGTAAAAGGGGAGGAAGGGGGGCGAGAGGAAATCAGGCTCAAAGGTTCGTATGGGAGAGGGAGAGAGTTGGGTCACGAAGTGACCCAGTTTTCCCTTCAAAGTGTTGTTGCTCTTTCCCATTTATAAGCCGGCTCCGCCCGCCGTGGCGTCCCTTCCGCCACACTGTGCTTATAAAGGTACCATGGCAACAAAGTGCCTTAAGATAAGGGTCGAAACGAGGCAAAGATAGGGATGGGCAAAAGAAAAAGGAGTAGAAGTAAAGAAAGGAGGGATGACGAATATTACGAATGAGGAACGTCATATCGGCCTCCAGTTGTGTTATGTTATCTCGTCCTTTTCCGTAGCATTCTTGCTTAGGTTATCTCTCCATCTTTCGGTTAATCGCCGCGGTGTTAGTCATAGGGTGAAAACAATTTCGCCTTGATTCTACCAGGCGTCTTCAGGTTGAAGTCCCGGTATCGGTAATTTCCCCGCGTTTATGAAACCCTTGTTTCTCGCTTCTGCGTTGTGATTGGCCGAATTCTCTCGCTGTTTTGCTGTGATTTCCCGGTTTCTTAAGCACTCTTCTAAGTATGATTTAAACTGTACCATGTTAATTTTTTTTGTGTTTTCGTTACTTCAAAACTGTTGTCTCATTATGGCTAAAAACGCGACGAGAACCCGAAAGATAGAAAGATCATCTCTGAATGTGTTGCCAACCACCGCGTATTTAAATGAGTTTCAAAAGTCGCCACTCACGTCCTTGACGGACAAATTCATCCGAGTTTCACGGGAAAATATGGTATTATTAGGGTTTTTAACCGAATTTTATACTCATGATGATGTATTCTATCAATTCACAAAAGCTCTCGATGCTTTTTCTTAGTACCTGCAGACGCCATACTGCAAAATATTGGATAAAAGTGCATTGCATTGCAGTCATCACCATGCCACGGAAATTTTGAAAACTGATTAAAAAGTGACCCAAGTGGCCAATGAAATCAGCCTTCTATGGGATGGAATTGGGCCTACTCTATGCCCTTCCTTTTGGAGGGATAGCAAAACGATAAAAGAAAACCGAAACAGTGAAAGAAATATAAAAACATACACATGCATATAAAAATGGCCGCGGGTGGCCTTTGAAGGGAAATATCCCGGAAGACATACTGCTGCACTACCGAATCCACTTCTCATTTGCATCCAAAGGGCCTCGGTCGAATTTTTCCTCTTCTTCAGTCTCCCTCGCGGTCTATCTACCTCGAATCTTCTCTCTGCATCTATCGCATTCGAATGGAGTAGCTACTACTGCGAAAGGCGTCGAAAATCTCGCCCGATTCCTCACGGCAATCACTCCGCTTTCGTTTCAAAGATCAGAGGGCTTCGGCTAAATTGCTGAAATCCTTTTTAAAATTCCGATCCTCAACTTAGTCAGCAGAACGAGAATAAACATGGATAGAAATTGCAAAAAAGAAACGGGCTTTTTACACGGCCTAATAGATAGGCTACTTTGCGTTGCTGATGAGTCAAGTTAGTTGCTTATATGCCAGGGGACTTTCGGACCCGTGTTAAATGCCTTCATCATTCTCTTCCATTTACTGAATCACGAGTGGCCAACGCTCAAAATTGGCAAAATAATATAAATTCCTCATTGAATCCACATTTTATTCGTCTTAAAGGTGGTTCAGACACAACTGGCAGTAAAACTGAAGGAAAATCCTTCCTTTCTATCCTTGCCTCACAAATTCGAATGCAGTTTCATTTGGCTTTCCCTTCATGGAGATGAGTAACTGAGAATCCGCGTGAAAATGTAAGTGGAAGAAGTTAGGAAATCCATGTACAATCTTAATAATAGGCCAAAAATAAATAATCAATCTCATTAACGCCAAGAGAAAGAACAATGGAATCCAAATTTAGGTATCTCGCATGCAAGACTGAAATATCAGCCTACCATAACAAAGGCTAAAATTTGAATACGGAGGTAATGAGAATTCCCCATGGAAGTCATTCCACACTAGACGACAGTAGCATCTGGATAGTACCGTAATGCCGCAGTACATTGGTTTTTATTCAAGGAACGATCTTTAGACCCTTTTAAAATTATCGCAGACAAGCCAGAGGTAAACATATAGTTCAGTATAGCCTCTCCACAGATGTAGGGTGAACTGCACAAACGCAGTGTTTTCCACACGCTACACCACGATAAATATCGATATTTTACGGAGGCCTCGT
Organism: Ischnura elegans; assembly: GCF_921293095.1. Classification (NCBI taxonomy): domain Eukaryota; kingdom Metazoa; phylum Arthropoda; class Insecta; order Odonata; family Coenagrionidae; genus Ischnura; species Ischnura elegans. The sequence goes on from NC_060252.1 coordinate 60,801,977, forward strand.
ACGTCACAATTACGTCAAACGTTATGGTAAAGGTTAAGGGTTAGTATAGATTCTAAGTACGTAAATACCTTCCCAACAGTTTTGAAAATTCATCATCATAGGTTAATGAGCAAAGTCTTCCGAGAATATGTCATTCCTGTAATCCTCAGTCTGAAATCCGTATACTACGGCACTTTCTGTTCTTGCTCTCTAAAAGCACGTTTCCTGGGAAATAAATTTAATCCATTAAATAAAAAGCTAAAAACGTTTGTACAATAGAATTCTAGGTTGCCAATCAGAGAGAATAATGAAGAACTTGGGTTCTAGGGTCTATTAAATAAGCTGGGGTAATGAAAAGCCAATAAAATGGGAAAGTAAGGAAAACAAATAACCGAAACCAATTACACTATAATCTGGGAGAAGTCAAGCAAGGGGCAATGAGTCTTTACGACCTCATATTTAATGTAATTTTATATGGAAATTACTACAACCCTTCATTTTTCTTCAACGTCCTAATCAGAAAGGTAAGTGCAGTGAGACGAAATGAGATTTTTGCCTGGGAAAAATCCCCAGCAAAACAAAAAGCAAGCGTGAGAGAATTTGAAAGAAAGGTGCAAAAATACCATTTCCATAAATTCATGCGAATATATCACGGTAAAAGAATAGAAAAACAAGGGAAAAGAATGTGCAGCCCAAACTTGTATAACTTATAGAGAGAGAAAGAACCATTTTAAACCTCCGATGACTTAAAGGCATGAATACTTCAATATAATATGATGCGAGATGAAAATAATGAGAAACAAACAAAGGCATAATAGATAGATCGATGAAATTTTATGCGAAACGTAGTCAAATAGAGGAAAATAATTCCTATAATTTTCGTCAGATACAGTAGGCACTCTTATACATGAGACTTAACTCGACAAAATTAATTATGTCACCGTGGAAATTTGACCAAGCTGCTCCATCTATATCAGGCTATAGTTCCATCGATAAAATATGCAGGTTACTGCCAATAAGTTCTGTAAGGTTAAGCTAACAACACAACTTTGCGGCTGGAAAAACATAAAAAGAGCTATAATCACAATTGCATTTCATATAAAGGCCACGATTAAAAACACACCACAGATAAAACAGAAAAACAAGTTTTCATTTAATTATTGGAAAAAGTCGTGAAAACAACAAAACATTATTGTCACATGACCGACCTCTGAAGAACAATCCCTATTTAAGAAAGGTAATTATGACTATGTCCTCGTTGGTCCTGGAGTATTGTATTCAATAATAATAATAATGATTTCATTTACTCCTACATTGTGATTTTACAGCTAAGTAACAAAGATAATAAATAGAAGGAGCTTTAGGTGGTCTCCAAGAATCATGAGACCAGGATGGAGCCACCTTCACATAACAAAAATATATGCCAAAAAAATAATGTCGTAAATATTTCTTAAGTTTTTTGAAGAAATAACTTTTTTTAAATTTACAAATATTTCTTGAGAGAAAAGCCAGTCTTTGGAAATCTTAATATTTTATTTAAGAATTTAATTTTTTTATTTTAGCGGGCATTAAGTTGAATATATTTCGTCCCATGTGAAGAAAGCAACATTTATACAAAGCTAACCTTGGTAAAAATACGTCGACGCTTGAAGTTTGTAACCGCTTGGATAAATGAAATAACGTAATTTCAACCAGTTTAGGGCTTCCTGACAGATGAGAGCATCACACAGAAGAATGATTCACGGAAGTCGTTGATTTTGTTTGTAAAGATTTAATTGACCAGAAAACACGAAAGTCAAACCAAAAAATAACGATAGATAATTCCCGGGACTGGAGAGGTTAAACCAGGACCTTATCGCTTTTCTCAAGCAGTACCTATACATGATAGAAACCGTGTGTGACCCAAATAGTATCGAAACTGGATGTCCATAAAGGTGAGATGCAACCAGACGGGAGTCGGATGAAGGGAGTTTAGAGCTCAAGAAGAACTTCCTTACACACTCTCACTTCTGGACTTTACTAATTAAGTCCCAACCCTCTGAGACGCACAATGAACGAGGGAGGAGGGTGCGAAAAAGCAGTGAAAATGGCATGACGGAAGGTTAGAGGAGGATGAAGCCGAGAAAAGTGGGTAGGAGGAAGTTAAACGGTGGATGGAAGAATGAGCGGTGAAGACGCGTCGAAAAGATAGCAGCGCCGGAGTCTGAGCCCTGGCGCTGCCGCCCTGGAAGGGGTTTAAAGGCTTAAAAATCCACTCAGGCCCATCAGGGCCCACGAGATTAAAGCGCTACCCCACCCTCAGCCAACCCTGTCCATCCGCGACCCCACATCTCCCTTAAACCACCTCCCCAGCGATTATCCCGAGGCGGGTCGAGTAATTTCACGAAAAATGGCCCAAAGCCTCCGGAGTGGTGTCTTCTTTATCCTGCCGACGTTATCAACACTCGACCCTTCGCTCAGCTACTCCTCAACCCTTATCCCTATCTTATACCACGGAGGACTGAATATCAACAAGGTGCGATTTAAAAGAAAATAAATAACTAGAGCATTTTGATGCAAACTTGCGTTGAAATCGTCAATACTCTTCTTTAATGCACATTAATATCAGTCTACGGTTTAATTTCAATTTAAATTCGCTAAATGTATCCAAATATTTCAAGTATATAATTAGCTAGCAGGTAAATCGTAAAAGGACTTATAAATATCCACACAAAAAATATCTGCAAAAAGAGTTCCCTTATATCCTACGGCGAATTTCGAATTGCTTTGAATCCTTTGTCAAACAAATTCATTAAAAGCTAATTCACTGCGCTGAATGTTAAACTGGAAGAAAGATTTCCACAAGAATCATCATATCAGCTGCCCGTAATTCACTCCTTTACCTATTCGACCTGTGACACTACCAATTTATTTTCGATTTCCAAAATTCCATTTTTATTCTGGAAACACTGATGATATACAGAGCATTTATTCCTCAACTACAGAGACAAAGAGTATTTTATAAGTGTATTGCAACGGACCATACACTCAATTATTTCCTTAAATTTCGGATAAATATTAACGGTACACGCAGGAAATAAAAATAAGGCTAACTTGATAGAATCGTGAAACATATTTCATTACAGATAATTGTTAGGATGGAATGAATGGTTGATCCCAATAAAAAGTAAAAGCCATAAAGAAAGAAAAGTCATAAAGATTGTTGAATAATAAAGAAGAGGGAAATGGTATGATAAACTAATACAATTTAACTAAATGAAAGCAGCATGGTGAGAAGTAGCCACTCCCTTGGTGATTACTCGTGAACGGTAGTTCGGATAGACATCAAAGTGCACAAGTTCACTAGCATATAAGACAAAACTTCAGGATGTAGTAAGTCAATTCTACTACGCCACCCTGCACACCAAGGAATATTGCTTGGGACAGATAGAGAACACACCTGGGAACTGTAAAAGGACCCTTGGATCAGATGGCCACCATTCTACCCCGTGAACCGCCACCTCCTATATAAATGAACTTTTTACTTTTACTAAACCCAACTTTTACATGAAGATTAATTTATCAGAATTAAAAAATTGATACTAAAACATTTGGTGGTTTCCGGTGATACTTTGTGGAGTTTTCTAAACATTTTGAATGGATAAATTAAACTTCTTTTTTCCTCGGAGTTTATTATTAAAACACGACCATGGTTTCGTCAGTCATTCTCATCTTCTGATAAAGTTCAAGTTTTCATCAAAAGATGACATTAAGCGCAAAAAGCATGGCCGTGTTTTCATTAAAAATCTGAGGAAAATCAAAGTTTCATTCAGTCATTCAAATTGTACACTTAAATGTGAGATAATGGGCTGAACCGAGGAAAAGGGTGGTGCCAGTATGAAGGAAACCTTTGAATAAATGTATCGACTTTATCAACTAACCACATTGCATACGAAATAGAAAACACGGTGTACAGTGAAAATGGAATAAGATTGAGATGGCGCAAACACCCAAGCGTTCCCGGCGATGAAATGAATCAGGAGTGGAAAGGAGCTGAAGGAACCGGTACATCCTCAACGGGAGACACCCAGTAAGAGCTGAAAGCCTTCTTGGGCCCTCAGTTTTATAGAGGATGGCCAATTTGATTCCTTCATTCCTTTCCGGAGTAATCACTGACTGGAACAGTCGACCAAAAACCAAGGCAAGGGACTGCACCCTCACCCTGGGACTGCATCCCTCGAGAAAGTCGTTACTTCCACTTCTCGGTGGGACCATTGCGGATCAAGCCTCTTTCCTAGGTTTGTACCTCAACTTGAGCCCTCGTACATTGCTGAATGAAAAATGGGGTTTTTCACCCAGCACAGAATCGTTAAATCACTTAAATAATTCGGGAGAGAAAGAGAATTTACGACGAAAAAAACAAATCTTCCTCGTTTAAAAATTACTCAATACGTTTAAACTAAAAAAGGCGAAATATTTTGCCCATTTATCAAGAGTTGGTTACGTCGTTAGAGCCCGTGCTCATTAACTCGTCAAGAAAGAACATTGGCCTGAGAGAAAGAATGAGTCATAAAGCAAGCAAAGAGTACAAGCCAAAATAAACCACGAGCGGATAAGGGGATAATTATTCGGCAAGAGCTTTTGCTATCAAGAGCTTATCTGAGAAAAGTTTAAAACGGTCGAATTTTCGCGGTGAATATCTGGACAAGTATACAACGTATTGAGAAACGAAAAAAAACGGTCTTGATTTTTTTTAACTCTATCACACTCGGCCAAGTAAAATGAGTTGGAGAAACAGGTAATTAAATAAATTACCGACAAAAAACTAACTATTTCACTGAATACATTACCGAGTGAAAGCAGCATCCTGACCAAAGAGCCCTGAATGAGCTATGACTATTTAAGCGATACCCTTATGCATCCGTCACGAGCTTGCATACGCGGCGAGCTTCTAAGATTCGCCAGAAAACTCCATTCGCTAACGTAATAAAATAGAAAGTAAAGCTGAGCGATTCGTCAAAACCTACCACCAGTGAAAGTAGAGTGTGACACAGGTTTTTCCAGATTAGTCTTGGACACGCTAGGGACGTTTAGTCTTCATGCAACGTGACTAGCATGGCAACAGTGAAACTTGCTTCCCTTAGCCTTTTCGGCGAGCACAAATTAGCCAGCGTTCTAATAACTGGAAATAATTTTTATGTAATATCGAATTACAAACATTAATTCAATTAATATATCATTAGTGGATTCATAAGGATGAACTCCAGAGTAAGATTGTGGTTCAAACGGCGATTTTGTCGGGAGCGCGAATCGAAAAATAGATTTTTTACACTTGCCTGAATTCTTTTTATATTCATTAGCTCATTAACACGAAAATTCACGTCTTTTTAAAAGACTAAGACATACATGAAGAAAATTTTGACAAATCTATGCAATAGTCGCATAACAGACCGATGTGTGATGATTATGAACGGCAACCAGAAAATATGCTGAAATTTCGTCTCTTAGCGATTAAATAAAATATCATTAATATCAAAGTTGTTTGTACGCCATCATTCAATGCACAATCAAAATATCCGTAAAATTGTCCAACATAAGTAATAAAATTATAGAATTATTTATTGAAGAGAAAGGTATTAGAATTCTTTTTTCCACCGAACAAAAAGAAACTTTGATATATGCTAAATGAGAAGCAGTAGTTAAATTTGTAACGCGTAATTTCTTCTTTTTTTAACGGCTAGTATCCAAACGCCTCAAGCCAAATGCATTTTCAGGCAGCTTGTGGATTAGTACGTAGACACAAATATTTTCCACAATACAAAGTTCTTCAACCCTCATTTGGGCAGTTTTTCTAAAATTCCTTTAAATGTCAGAATTGGAACCTTTCTATTTATCCGTTATCAAATACCTAAGTACGAAGTAGGAGTAAAGAGGTGAAAAGTGATTTGATTCATTACATTTTATTTTATTTATACACATTACATTCATTAATTTACATTTCTTGATATATACATGGCGTTAGTTATTATTATAAATAAAGGCTTACATACAACTTTCCCTCAACTGAAATTAGTAAAACATGGAGTACGCCAGGAAAATATATGTTTGGCCGTGGAAATTCTTTGACCCTTAAAAAGGGAAAAGGATATGAAAGGGTGATAAATCTATCTCCATAAAGATATCAAAGACAAGGCAGCTAGTAACTGTTTATAAGTAATAATTTTATGCACCATGAACAAAAATTTAATTTACAAGATTTAATTGAACAAGTGTTCGTAATACTCAAATTATTTATGACCATGAATAAAATTCTCTTTTATTTTAATAACAAACTTGAGTAGATTTCTATACATATTGGTGTAGCAAAGTGCGAAGAGTTTTATATTGGCTCATCATTAATCGGAGAATGAATCTAGCTCTAAATTATATTAAACCTCAAGTACAAAGATATGAGAGGAAACATGTTGGCCCATGCCATATTAATGAAGCTGAAGCCAAAAGATAAATACGAATGGCGGAGCAACAACAATGTCCCAATGCAAAGGAAAGACTTGCTCTGATGCGTTATCGTCCGAGCCCAGAAGTTTTTTTCCATACCACAAATTGCCGTCCGTAAGTGGGATGCATTCAGTCCCAGATTCGCGAATCACATCAACGAGCTTACCCCTTGGGCAGAGGAGAGCCCCGTGTGCATCGCGGGGAAACGAAGAGAAGAACGAAGCGAGCGTGGGTTTTGTTTGTGGAGGGAATGTTTTCGAGCGAAAAATAAAGAGAGGAGCCCCTCTCGGTAATTATGGCGATGGAAATAACAATGGGGACGGTGATGAGGAGTACGATGCTAAAATAAAAGAAAGGGCTGCATGAAATTACTCAGATACAATACCTGAATGTCGAAGAGAAGAGAATATGAAAAAACACAATTTTATTAACTTTGTTTATTTGAAATACATCAATTTAGCATAATCAAATTCTTATGAAACATCATGTAATTTTTTTTATCTGAGACTGCCACCGAATTATGAAAGGATAGGAATTCGACAAATAAATAAATTAGAAGATAAATTCATGTTTTTTGCAATAAAATGTATTGTTAATACGAAATTAATTGGTGAGTATCAATTTTTAGCCTTTATAAATTATGTAGATTCCACATTCCACATTACCGAGTTCATTTCATCAAAATAACATCATTTGTTTACTCAGTATAAATCACGACGGACCTCTTCAGGTTTCCCATTAATTCTGTTTGACTTCCACTTATTTCCTTCATAAAATATTTTCTCTCCTAAGTATCTACTGTACTCTTCCACCTGCACGATCCATTCAAGGTATATTACGGCCCATGCTTTACCTTCCAAGGAATCTTTTCTCACCATTCACCGCATGGAGCACTTCATCTTTTTACGATCTCTTTCATTTTTAAAGATTTTATCTTACCACCGTTCAATTGCTCTCTGTAAATTAAAGGCTATTAGAAACCAGTAATAATTGAGACGAGAAAAATGCAACGTATAGTATTATTGAATGAAAATTATAATAATTTAGAAAAGTGAAAAACGGAAATATAAAGGTACTTACAGAATAGAGCTGCAATACCGATTTAGAATAGCATGATAGAATACTTCATTTTCTAGGATAAAGTTCATGACTGAATATTTTAAAATCGTTTGTACCTAAATGCATCAACTCATCTTATAAACAGTTAGCAAAAATATTTCATTGAATGTGGAGTTCCAATGCTGATTTCATTTTTGTTGAATTTTATTTCCTTCCCTTTTTAAATAAATTTCCTTATGCTACGAAGTGCGAAAGTTAGACTGCATTGCAAATATTTACATAGATTTTCTAATTAAACCATGTGATTTATATAAGCAATGCGTAAAAATAAAAGCGACCATTACTGATCACTTTCAATTTTCGAATATTTCATTATTAACATGCATAAAATCTTCTTGGGTCATTAAAAGAGTAAATTTCTCCATCCAACGTTTGGTAACAAACTCTGCTGTAGTATTCATGGGTGAAGAGCCAATCTTGAAGCGACCTTTAAAAATATTACAGTCGGAGCCATTCACCCGGTTGACAACGTCAGAAGATTTTCTGCGCATAATCCACTGAGAAAACCTCAAATCTTTAGTGCCAGCAACATACCTAAGTCAACTATAATTACATATGAGGTTGTATTGATGTTAAAAATAGATCAGTTAAGTTAAAAGATTAGATGAAATTACCCTGGAAATGAAGAAAATCACGGAGAACAAATTGGCGAAGCAAAACCTCCTTAAGATTTTTGCAGAATATTACGCTCAGCAAGCAGGATGAGAGCAACAGCGTATTTTTTTGAGTACAATGCAATCGTGTAGGATGGAAGACGGACCAGCCCGAGCCAGATCCTCGCGGATTCGGCGCGAGATCGCCACTAATGACCACCGACACGGCTGGGCACACGGCACAGAGGCATGATGAGGAAAAAGAGGCGAGTCCAAAATAAACAAGGACCCCTTCTGTGAGGAAAAAGGCAAAAAAAGTATGAATGAATCTCTTGCGCTCACGGTATCATCATTATTTTTTTAAATTATTTTTCAGCTTTAAATGAGATAGGGGCATACGTCCCACGAGGATATACTTTGAGATTTTCCCTTTAATTTCGTATTCCATACGCAACACATTGAGTAATATGGACCCTTGCCGGGTTCTGAGGTATTTTTTACTCCATTTCGAGACCGTCATCCCACTATTCGTCCCTGGAAACACAAAGACAAATTAAATTAGTGAATCAAACCATAAACAACCGCCGAGTTCAGTCAGCACGTATAGCAACCGTAACGTTGGACATCATCAATCAGAATTTGCAGCGAGTATATGCGTCGCGATAAATTTTTAAATCATTTATGTGCCATGGTGATTTCAGGGACGACAAATTCATCGTGCCGTTTACATTTAGGTATATCAACCTTTTTTCACAAATTAGGCAATGTGTCGATTGAACGGAAAATTAAACTCAGGGTTTTCATCGCTGCAATAAATTATTTCTCATTTGCTTTTCCATCATTCACATTCCATTATCAGCTCGTAAATTAAATACATACAGCTATTACACATTGAAATTATCGCAAAATGGCAATCTAAATAAGTTTATTTATTCGCCATTGACCCAAATTACTTCGCACTATATTCAGATCGTATACATCTGCATTTCCTTGTGACTAAATCAAACTGACTGCATCGTAAAATACATTAAAAATAGGAGCGTATTATTGCAAGAGCTTCATTACCTAGAATAAATCAATGCACTCCAGCAGTTAGGCCTTGGCAAACAAGATCTGGTTTACTGTTTACAGTAGGTTTTTGTAGAGAGATAATTATCTCATCGCCTGTGCAATGCCTATATTACACACCTAGAGCATATTTTTTGTATGCTCCTTATCTAGGAAATTATTCCTCTTTATCCCTACTAATAAATCGTAATCTCTTTCAAGTATCTCGCCAAAAATTATCTTTCCTTTAGCATGGATTTAAGAAATCTCTTGCCGTTTTATACGTCAACCATTATCTATTTCATTTTCTTATCAATTTCAGAAGTATTCTTTCCTTGGAGGCAATTTCAAGTACTTCATCATTAGGTTTTTCTTATACACCAAATCTCACCTATCACAGAACATACTCTATCTCATATATTGCCAATTCTCGTCTTAATTAATCAGGGTTCCTGTTATTACACTCCAAACTACTAGTAAGAATCACGCCGTTCTAGGACCATATTTTCCCATATTCCTGCGACTGACGATATATTTCAGGGGTGAAAACTGGTATCTAATTTTTTGACGCTCTAGACAGTAGCAGAGTGAGCTGTTTAAACGTTGGATATTGATCCATACACCCGGTTGAGAGTCCGAGAAATTTATCGAAAATCCTAAAATATTTATTATATTTATCATGTTAAAAATTCGTATAATATCAACGCCATTGTGATTATTATGGTAGCACATATTTAAAATTTTAATATCATTTGAAATTGAAGAAACGGTGTATATTGCAAAGCAAAGTAACTCAGAACTAAGTAGTGCAGACGCATCTTTTATAGATATGAAAATACATATACTCTTTCCATGAAAGATATTCAAATCGCTTGTACTCATGATCAACATTGTTTCATAAAGACATATGAATAAAACAAAAATTTTCGGAGTTTAGGCACTTTATTGATCCCTCATTTATGTGATCGTGTGGTTGGGAAAGACTGGCTTGCAGGCGAGGCATCAGTGAGAGAAAAGAAAGGTGAGAAGAGCGAAAACGTGCCATTTCACGAAAAACGAGAAAATTGCCGCGGGTGATACCACCCCTCTCGGCTAACTTGGGACAAGGCTCCGCAACACCACCGGTTGAATCAATTAAGAAAATGGGAGGCTGAGGAGAAGACGGGCTCGAAAACAAAAGAGTTCCCTATGGCCCAATCCCTTGTCATACGCGAAGAGTGAATTAAAAAGGTAGCCTAACGCTCCCCAAACCTCTTCTCTCACTACCTTGCGACTCCCTATGGCGTAAATAAGAAAGGAGTGTGAGAGAGGAGGCAAAAATAACCATGCTAAACACCTACTTAGAATTGGTTGACGAAATCAAACAGTATTTCATTGCTATTTTCGCCCAATCCTTATCTGCATTCTTAAAAAAAGTACCTACAGGTGTAGGTGTATTTCGCAGCACACATATTTAAAATGAGTCACTTGCATGAAAACCAATCAGTATATTTTCCGATGAGGTATTTAAAGTTTGAAAAGGTTTGATAAATATGCATGCGAGTAGCACCTCGAAGTAGACATGATATGATGAAGGAGGCCATTTTTTTATATTGTGTGTGAATTATTTTATTTCCTCCGATGTTCGGGGAATCACACGGAAAAATTAGCTACTTAGCTTACTGCTGGGAAAGAAAAAAATTGGCGCATAGAGAGTTGTAATTACATTTTTTCTCCCGAGTTTAATAAAAAATATCATTTATATATCAAGGATCAAAGACGCTATCTTATGCAGATCTATATTCTTGCCCATCTCTACGTTTAGGGCTATATAAATTTCTGAAAGACCAATCTAAGAATCCATAGTTACTAGCAGGTAAATACGCCATGGTGCATGCAAGGGAAAAATGAGTTATTTTGTCATCATAATGTAATTTATTCGGGAACATATTGAGGCAGGTAAAAATAGATTTCTAAAATAAGAAACTTCATTTCTTATCTACCTAATTTTGAAAATTACTACCGCATATTTCAATTCTAAACCTAACGAATTGAGTGAAGCATTTGTTATTAATATAGCATAAGATTCTCTGCTCTCGCGGTAAGTCAATTTTCCCACCTCATTTTTGCAATATAATCTACAATGCATCAAATAGTTTACGCAGAAAAGGTTGAAGTATTATTTAGGCATGCGCTTACTCTTCCTTACTTATTAAACAATATAATTTACATTCATCTCCCTAAATCTTGGCCATACTTTTTCTAAACCAAGGAAGCCTAACAAAAAATTTACGGTTATGAGCTTCTAAATGGAATAGGAATTTCACTTGACAAGTTTCTAATTATATTTTTAACATAAAATCAACGCTTCAATATTTTTACGCATTGACGCTTGGAAAAAAACCTTCCGATATGCATTTATTCTACCTCATTCATCTGATGATATACTTTACCTCCTTACAAGAACACTCAAAAGGTTGGAAAATATTGCGTTTCTCGAGCGAGTGCAGCAAGACGGATACATCAATCATAAGCAAGTGAAAACGAGAAGTGAAACAATTAAAAGAAAATGACTTCGCCATACGCTTCGTTGGTCACCAAACGGTAGTGCCAACTACGTTTTCACGATCAATCATAGACTTCGGACTAACATGCCCTACCACATCCTATGATAATTTAGATAATATTTAGGTAAGTATTTACTGTCCTCATCTCTGGATTGTAAAAATCATCTCTAGCCTCTTAAATAAGATAATGTTTAATTCGGTATGAAAGTTTCTTTCGAAGTATAAAAACACATTCAACTCAACTACGCCTGGTACAAGAAAATTAAAAGATTAATCGACACCTCAACGGAGTAGGATTAACACTGACAAAGCTAAATACATGCGTATGCTTAGGCAATGGAGAGTGCTTTATTTTTCTTTGATTTCCTCCCAAGATGGATTGCTCAACACAAATGGGCACTTCGAAAGGAAGTAGAAAAAGCGAGATGTAAATTAATCCACCTGAAGGGTTAGAAAGCTTGCCGATCCTTCTCGACCGAATGGATCAAGATGGCCATTAGCTGCAAGGAAGGAATGGATAGGTACCCAGTGGAAAAGGGGTAGGGAGGAGGAGTTCTTCACGTGAAGTGGGTGCATTCTCCCTCTATCTCCACTGGGAATATACACACATATATATATGCGGAAACGCTCGGAGAGCGAGAAGACGAGAAGGCAATTGAAGGAGTGGTGGGTAGCTTCTCATCGTCAGGCGGATATGCAGCTGCAAGAGTGGGCACTTGGACGCCGCCGTCGTCGCCGCGATGAAAGCGCGCTAGTGAATACTGAGAAGCAGCTCCTCTTGAGGTGCAGCGGAGGAGATGCGAGTGGTGGGAACAATGGTTAGAATAGAGGAGAGAAGGGGATGGAAGGAGCGGCATTAGCACGAGAACCCGTTCACTTTGCGATTTCATGTTAAATTCCTCATCCGGTAGCCTAATTCTCCCTGCACACGCATAATAAAGCTTCACAAAACATATTCACTGCATTCTAATCAAGATGGAATGGGATGATAATTTTCATAAGTGAAAATCGTCTCACGTAATTGTCCGGTTAAAAGAATGTAACCATCGTTTCTAGTGATTAAAAGAGATAGACATACTTGTGTATGCCGCATGATGTAGTGGAGATTGCCCCGTCACGCCGTTTCACGACCGACCGCTGGTCACTTCTTCAAGGGAATTATGATGGGATATAGTTTTTGCTGCCTTTTTATTTCATCGGAGAAACAGGACGAACAGTCTAAACTCGTATAGAAGAGCAAAAGTGGGCCATTCGACTTGGTTACCTTTCAAAGTCAGCCGTAGCGGAGCACGAAGCCACCGGACACGCGATCGACTTCGAAAAGTTAAGAGTCGTCGCGAGGATAAGACATTTTGAAGCCTGACTCTTCCGAGAAGCAATAGAAATAAAGAAGAACAAGAATAATGATAACAGAGACACCGGATTGAGTATCACCAGTACGTGGAACCCAGTTATCCGCAACATTTCGTCATCTTCCCCCTCCAGTCCTCACTCCTCACACCCTCCGCCCATCCCTCCCACCTGAAATAAAAAGTCAGCAAAAACCATATCCCAGCATCATTCCCTTGAAGAAGTAACCAGCAGGCGGTCGCGAAACGTCGGAGCAATCTCCACTTCGTCACGCAGCATACACTTGTATGTCTCTCTCTTTTAATCACTACGAGCCGCGGAAGCTTCAATCAAGAAAATCATTTCTAGTGTTTTGAGATATTTATATTTTAAAGTTAGGTTAAATCCATGGTTCTTCGTAATTATTTAGCGACCTATTTCATCACATCAGGATCAAGTCTAATTATTTATTTATGTGCTAAATTACACAATAATTTGGAGCTTTTAGTTCATATTTTTCCCCAACAGATAACGTAAGAATCTCAGTTTGGCCAAAAAATGATGGTTGGAACTCTAATTAACCGACCCCTTCAAATAGTTTCTACCGTAACTTCTTGGTGTTATGGTAGTTGGAATATTCCCTTGGTACATTTGAATTAGCACTAGGATACTTTTACATTGCAATCTCAAGTAAAATTCCGCATTCGGATCTTAACCCTCCCTGTACACGCACAAAGAAGCCTCACAACACCTTTTTCACCACATTCCAATAGAATAGAAGTGGAGGATTATTTTCATAAATCATTTCCTCGGTAACTTTGTAGAGTAAAATAGTTGGAATATTATTTGGATACATTGGGCATTAGGACAAGGGGCCGTTTCTTTTGCGATCTCAGTTAAAATTCCGCATCTGGATGCTTACATACAATCTTACATCTAAATACAATCCCACAAGCTCCCAAGCGGGTGTGTGGCAAGGCTCCTAGATCCTAGTTGCTAAGATCCTAGCTCCTAGGCTCTCTGTAATTTAGAAAAAACCTCTGAATGGGAAAAATCCAAACTTTTCTTACAGCTAATATAGAGACCACTTTCTAATTCCTTTTCATACAGGTATTTGATGCAAAAGTTTTAAAAATAACGGAAGAACGGGAGAAGAATAAACGATAGCACACAATGGGATGCCTTTCACAGGAGACGCGAACTTGCCGATTTCAAAACTACAGCTAACACCCTAGCAAAGGGATTTTGAATAATGAGCCCATAAATAATGACAAAAAATTAATATTAACTCCAAACCGATCCTAGCCATCCTAAAAACACCGTTTGAAACAGATACTACAATTTTAATGATTCTTAACATTAAATTTGGAAAAAATGAATTACACCATCAAGATGTAAGTTATACGTATTTACCTGGCCAGCCTCCATTCCCTTATAAGATAAGTACGCATATATGCGAGTTGGCAACACATGAACTTAAACCAAAAGCTTGACCTAAAGAGCTGCAGCTATATTCAAAGTTTAAAAGAATTTAAAGCGAATCATGTGACGACAAACTGTTTTTTTGTGTAGAACAATACCGAATTTTGATGCATGTAATGGTAAATCAAATTTTTAACTAGTAAAATAAATCCATTGACCATCAAATAAGTCACTATTGATGACAAAACATCATTAGCACCGTTTGAATACTCATTTAGTGAGGATAGTTTCCGATGATGAATACATAACACGTAGGTACTTGGTCCTTATGACGCTGTTACAATGTAAATTTAAGCAGGAATAGATAATTGATATTATGGCTCACTCTGAAACGATCAAGAGTCAAACTTGAGTGTATTATGATATAATATTTAATACATACTGGTTGGAATCAATTTTAAGGTCGTAACTATTTGTTAATCGAAACAGATACCTGAATAACGAAACTACGAAAATACTGTTTTCAATCACGGATAATTTTGAAATATTTTTTTCTATAAGAGAGAATTTCTTTCTTCGTGAGGTAAATATTTCATTACTCGTCAAACTGATTATGCGTATTATCAGTACCGATGACACCGACACAGTTTTGCAATTATATTTTAGATTTGCAATGGGAATAGTTCGGTGACCATAGTTTTGCTCATATTTTTATCAGCTAAGATACATTGTCTAAGTATAGAAATATATATTATATATAAATATATCGCTAAATTAAACTCTTTGAAGTTTTCTGTTGGCATTGAAAAAATTATATCCTATAAATGTAGGTAAAAATACTTTTCCCTATTACGTCAAATCCAGCATTCTATGTTTCCAGCGTATTCGTATGTGTAACTAGTAAAAAGAAGGTAATGAAGTTCATCAACTCACAAGTTCAATAAATTCTTACGCTTCATTGAAAACATAGGAATAATATCTAGCCTACAGCCATTATGAGGCCACCAACGATATTGAATTGAAAAATATTACCTTAAATGCAGTATATCTCATGGCATTTTCGGGGAATTTTTTAAAATATGAACGAATTTCAGTTGATTTATCTGCGACCGTAAAATCATAGATACCTCTGAAGGGCCAAAAAATAAAGAGTGGTAGGTTTTTAGGGAATTGTAATTGTTATTTATTTAAATAATTTTTCGCATGCAGCCGTGACGTCAATTTGCTGCGAACATTTTAACAAAACATACATGAGACAAAATTCTATTACAATATGGAAAATCTACAGAAATAAAACAGAGGATATAGGGAAACATTCAATTAACTGAAAGGTGGGACAAAGCTTACATGAAATTATTCTTGCATGACAAGTAAAAGGTAGGTAATAGACTAGTGAATATCATATTTTTGTTTTAAATTCAAATTAGAACTGCGTCCTTCTCAAGTATATTACCGGAGCGATGATCACAAAACTTGAGGAAGGATAATAATTACGTGGATGATTAGATTAAGGCCAGTATATGATCCCATGGAAATTGATTGTTGAGGCGGCGGCGTGGCTGTAGAGTTGATGGGACGAAGGAGTTTGCCAGGAAGAGTAGGGTGGGAGCAAAACTGCGGGTTGGGATGCAAAAGGGATAAGGTGATAGGTCCCGGCGGGGGATGAAGGGTTAGTTAGGGTTTGGTTCGAACACGACCGGCCGATATATAGCGGTGGAGGTTGGATACGTAGGTGAAGTGTTGGGAGGATAGATAGATAGGGGATATAAGAGAGGGTCGCCATAACGAAATTCCAGGTCCATGATGGGGAATTTAGCAGAAGCTGGGCAGATTTTAGAGGAGATAAGGCCGACCAGAGTGTGAAAGCTGAGACGGAGGTATTAATTTGATGCGTGGAGAAAAAGAGAAGATCCCCTTTAAAGCTTAGCGGAAGTAATGGTTAGGGACAAAGAGATTTTCAATCTTGTGGATAATAAAAGGTTTACCCTTATTGCCCCATACCTCCTGGCTCTATTGTCACATCAGCGCGAAAAGGTGGGCCGAATAACTTGGAGTAATCCGTGCTCCACGAAAAACGATGAAAATTAATTACATGTGATAGGCTAGCCGCGCTAATTGGCGAAATGGTTATATATCCATATCAGACAGAACAAGCCGAAAATTTGTGAAAAGAAAGATAGCTTGGGAAAATAAATATTGGCATACCACTGGGTTAAAAAAAGGCAAATTTTCCATTATTTTTAATAGGAACAATGATTATTGATAAATGTAAAGAGAAACAAAATCACTGTCTGATATGGATACAAGTTTTCCGGATACAAGTCTAACTTTCCTATTGCTATTAAAGAAAAACTTGGGTAGTAGGTGCCAGCGTAAGCACTATTGTGCGGTAGACATAGTAAGTTGATCAAATGGTCGACAGTTTTAAAACTCACTAACTTTAACAAAAAAAAGATTGGCAATAATCACTGACGAAGGCCTAGCTAATGAAGGGACAATCACATATTAAATTCCGTTATATTCCAGTTCCATGTACGCTCTAATATGAAGTTAATGAAAGTCTAGTTCATTTAAGAGCATAAAGTAATGCCAATTACCGTGAAGGTTTCATAAATTCAGCTTTTCACTCAGCCACTCGACGTTTATAAGCGTATAATTACATTCAATCGTCACCAAATATTTATCGTCAATGATAGTCGTTTCTAATCATCATCATTCGTTTCATTATTACTTTCTTCTTTAACCACAAACGTTGAAATATTGGTGCTATCGGCCAAATATATATGCGGGATAGAAACAGTACTAGAGAAAGAGGGAGATGAATTAATTATTAGTTGATTAAAATGAAAACGTGAAGATCCCGTTTCCCATTACACGCTACAACCCAATCCCTAGCTCTGCTGCACAACATAACAAGCATTTGATTATTTCATCAAAATAATGTCTAGTAGGTGAAGTATGATATGAAATCACTTTTTGAGAGACACTAACCAAATATTCCAAGGTATGAATGTAATTACATTGTCCCTTATCTCCATATTCTTTGAATATCAATTATTCAAAAATAAATAAAATCTTGGAATAAAAATTATAATTTATTTAAATTAAGACGAAGCACAGGAAATAAATGACAACAAGTTAATTTTCATACTAAAGAGATTCACAGGCTTCATAAACAATACCACCCTCTTATGCATTAAATCGTGGCTTAAAATATTGAAATAATTTGAAAAAAATACCGTTTGAAATGATTTGCGAAAAAAAACGGAAAAAGACAACATCTAAGAAAAATATTTCCAAACGACATCAGCGTAAAAAATGTTCAATGATTGTTTCATTCTCAATTCTTCGTAACATTTAAAATGTAACCAAAATGAGGATGAAATAGGATTAAAACAATTTATCGTTATAAAATGAAAAACTAATATTTTTTTGATTTTCATAGTTAGTATGGTTTTTTTCACCTATTGAACTTAGCTTCAACGAGAATACCATATAAAGATTTAAAAGAACGTTCCTCCATTTAAAATATAAAAACGTTTTTGAATGTCGCGCTTCAATGACCGTTAGGTGTCGTTTTGAATGCAAAGAAACTTTTTTTCGCATTTTGTCTTTCATCTCTTCCAAAATTGAAAAGGCATATTATGGGCCAATAGTTATTAATAATTTCGTGAAAGTTCAACAAATAATACTATTGGCCTACTGTTTGTATTGATAATAGATAGGCTAAGGGTCCACGTGGCCGAAGATTGTTAAACTTATATGATTCCTAAAATAATTTTTTAACGACCTGCCAATCAATTGAATTAAGAAAAAGAGTTTAAGTGAAATAAAATTTTCGGTCGGATATGAGATAATACATTTCAGATAAGTTAAATTAACAATTTCTGTAAAAATAACGATTTTAAAATGATAGGAACTGGCGATGAATTTTTTTCGGAGGCATTTCATTATATCTAAGAGAAAAACGCAGCTTTACGATCAAAGAAAGAGAGTAACGGATTATTCTGGATTACGAAGGATTGCCCTCAGGTTACACCCATCATTTTTCTTCACATTCGTAAATTATTCATTCACGTTAGAATGCTCAGAGGAAATCGCAAAATTGAGACAGCACTAGTGGGAAAATAGACTTTCCTTGTTCTTCATTTTATTTAAGAACGCTCGAGGGATTCCGAAGGAGGAAGTTTCGGGGACAAATCCCGAGACATTTCGCATGATACTTTGTCCCACGTTACACGAAGGCTCAAGATTTAGCCTCCCTGTTTTCACGTTCGTTTGTTTACAGTAATATACATTGCCAATGGTATGGACATTGCCATAAGTAAGAGAGGTGAAAAGACAACGAAAATATGTTACGCGGAGTGAGATTGGTGGAAGTGACAGGAGTTCTACTACTTGGGTAGTAGGTATATTAGAGAATCATAGCAACTGCTTCTCCGAGGTCAAAAGAATAATAACATCAGAAATATTAAAGAAATGTGTTCCATTAATTACTAACATTAGAACTTAGACGAGAACAAAATCATGATAAGCTTTGTATGCAGTGCGATCATATATTGATGAGAGATATGGGCCTTAAATAAGAGCGAAATTACCGAAGTTGGAGCAGCAAAAAATCTAGTTTTGGAGATTGTTACAAAAACTTGTTCTACCGAAAGAAAAACTAATGAGCAAAAATCCAAATTAAGTCTTCGCAGGAAGAAAAGTATCGGAAACAATTGAAATAAGCGACGCAAAGCTCATCGTAGCCTTAACTCAAGCATGAAAACTTCGTAAACAAAAGCATGGAAAAAAACATTCTAGACAATACACAGGTAATACGACCAAGAGCTTAACTCGTAAAAGTATTGGGATTCAAAATGGGATGCCTCTCTTGCAATGAAATGAAGAGGACGCCCAGAAAAATAATTTTCTGAAAGCCTTGGCCAAATGGATATCCTCTATGAACTGTGTCGGTGCACTATCTCCACCTAATTTCAAAGGTATACTGCATCCGACAAACTACAACAGCGTCATAGTCAATGAGCAATTATAACACGGCATATAGTAATCGTTCATATGAGGGCAACTTCAACTATGTGTTGGCGTAACAAATTTTTCTAATGAATGCCAAGAGTAAGACTAGTCCAACATGTATCATACCTAACTATTCTCTGTGAAAAAAAAAAACAAATTCATTAATGGGTCTAAAATACTATGAACTTATATATTGTTCAGTTGAAAGAGTGAAAATTTACGTACAGTTCACTTCCTTCAACAAAGTAAATTACTTAAATTTTTATTCACTAAGGGAAAAATGCATGTGACCTCGTGATATTACCATTAGTATGACCGAATCGTTAAAGAAACACGATAAACATAGGTAAGTGAAAATTTGCGAGCAATCGCTTACGCAGATTAAAATATTGGCTGGAACAATAGAGGAGAAGCATGAAAAAGAAAGTTATTAAAGAGCATGGATTACAACATTTAATTCATCTTTTAGATTATAAGAAAGGTTGGATTGCCAGTGGGAGATACCGGTCTTTACAAATCTACGGTTAAGGCTGCTGGGTTAAGAATACAGGAACGGATGCCCTGAAATTTGCACCCTGTGCCTTCCGGTGCTATTAGGTTGACGCGTATCAGCATCATCCGCACCAGCACCCGCTACGATATCTTTCTTCTCGTACAAGTTAGATCGCGTCCTAACCACCTCCCACCATATACCTATTGAGGTGAATTAAGAGGCATTAAATGGTAGGTGTAAATTTAGCATTTCACAATTGCTCCGCGGTGTTTCGTCCCTTTTGATGTCAAGTAGTCAGAACCTAAAACCATGTGATTTGAAAAGGGCGGCAAAGCAAAATATGAAAAAACGGAGTTGTATAGGCCATGGGTGGGCAACCAAAATGATACTTCGGATACTTTGGAAACACATCATAATTCTGCGGAACGCAAATAAAATTGAAAATTCCTATACTATATGCAGACTCAATTATAACATATTTTGATAAATATAGAATTAAGTTATTGTTTTTCTTAATACATTGCTTTCACTACTTTGACCGTTCACTCAGTGTTTCGACAAGAGAATAAGTTTCGATAGGCTAGGGTAGAGCTCACCCCAAGCTAAGCCACTGGCAAGTGAATATCACACTATCAAGGTAGGGGAGGTTGCAACTGTCCGTGAGCGACCTCGCACTGTCAGTTTTTTTATTTCTCTTATTTTGGCAATAATTATAAAAATATATTTTGTAAAATTTTGATGAACCTCGCGGACAGGAAAAATTTTCAAAAATGAATATGTGGCCCGCGGGTTGACTACCTCTTGTATTTAGAGAGGGATGGCCTGGGGTTAGCGCTCCCCGGTTTCCGGTACTGGAGTAGACATATATTAGCATTCCCTTCTCTCCCTTCTGCAGAGACTTTCCACAGCCATGTGGAGCGAAATCTCCCGCACCGCCGCTGCTTCCTTTGTTGTAATGGCTTGCGGTAATTGCTTTAATGCGTCTTCATAACCTTGTTTTGTGGCTTATTGGGGCGCGAGCAAACCCCGAGCGATGACGAGATGGAATATGAAAGCGTTCATGCGGTGGTTAGAAAAAAATCACACATATTTTTTTTGGAATACTTTGAAGAGTTTTTGGATGGAAATCCGGGGAAGGCGTCATAGATCTCGAGTGAAAATTCCACTTCCCCACTTCTCACGGCAAAAACCAACGTTCCCTCCACCTCTCCCTCTCTTAATGCGGATCCTAGATTGCGCATTCAAGTTTCTCGCCGAATTCTTGGTAATTCTCCGTTCAAGTCTCCTGAGGTATGCTCAGAAAGGGGGTTGAGAGCGATTAAGGCTAGAAATTTACCGACGTGAGCATGTGTTTTCGCCAATTCCGCTAGATTTACATTCTCCTTTTCTTCGAATACGAGTGCATATGCTCAAGCTCTTCACATAGAAGTAAAGATTTTTGGCAGATACTAGCTGTGTACCAAGATCTATAAGAAAGGTGGAGTTGTGGAAAAATTAATTGGATAATGAAATGATTTTAAGGAAAATTAATAAATCCAATAACCTTTGTAAATAAATAAATGATCAATTTTATACTATCACCATGCATTACGATAAGAGAGATAGAATTGTGTAATATTTTTAAATTTTCACTCTATTGCAGTGATGAGAAGAAACTTAGTCCTTTTTCCCTAACTAAAGTTCATACTTCCTTTAGGACTAAAGCTTATACCTATTCCGCAATTTTTCAAGAGTATTTTCAAATATACCCAAGAATCAACAACACACTGGATTTCCCTTCCGCGTTATTATCTTTTAACTTCAATCATGATTTTACCTTTTCCACAAGCAGATAAGTCTTCATCACGGCATTATAGCACAAACGAAACTCACTAATCAGTAAAGAGGAGAAAGAAAGGCCTTCTCTCACTCGGTTATATTTAGTCTTTTTTGTGATCGTTTTTCCTTTTTTTATTGGAAAAAGTGGATCCCATTGCATTTATCAACGCGCCGCGGATGTTTTTGAAACCCGATTAAAATGCGACCGAAGTGGCAATAGATATCAGAGTTCCATGGGATGGAATTTGGCCTCCTCTATGCAGTCCTCTTTCCAGAAACCTCCGAGACGAAGGGTTATGCACTTTTACTTAGAACTCTTTCCAAAATTAGGTCAAACGCACGAATATTACATAAAAGAATTCTCAAGTCCGCCGCTAGCATTGTTATTGCTTCGAGCGCACTAAAATCAGATTTAAAAATCGCCACTAGCGGCGCTAACAGTCATCGATTTTCACTTTTCACGAAGATATACCCGGCAGTAATTTGTAACTTCGCAAATAAATCATAACAACCACTTATTTAACACATTTAAGACTATTGTAAACTAAGGAAGACCACTATCAGTACGATTAATGGCGAAAGTCACACTGAACTGAATAACACTGCCTAGTGGCACTGCCGAATAAAATGCTCGCGAAACGAAAATAGACATAGCGCTTTATCGCCATACTTTTCGGTCCACTTTCATGAAGTGCCCTCAGTTATACCAATCAATTCCATTCCCTGTATATTATCACCTTGATAGGTCGAAATACTAACATCGCAGTTTATAAATTATCTTTTATCGCCTTCAAGGATAATCCTTTGCACCAAAAAATTCCATGACGGTGAAATATTCCACACACAAGTATAGATGGAATTTCTATGCTTCAATTATTGTCCCCACATTGCTTATTTCGCCGATGAAACTTTTAAACTAATTATTACCCCTGAGCGGATTGCGGCAAGATGAGGGTAAAGTAAGAGCATTGACTGATATTTCAGGAAGCGCATTGACGAGAACTAGTTTAAATGGAAAATTGAATTTCTTTGTTTGCCGATATAGAGGAAAGGATATGATAAGGTAATCACATTACCAAGTCGAGAACTCTCCGTACGGGTTGAAATAATTGATTCAGAAAATTGAAATGAGATGCAGCAACGGATGGAACCAGGAAATACTGTGCATTGGGGCTTTCAAAGGATAAATTGATATGGTATATTCAAGAAGAAAGGAATTCAAGTATAAAATGAAAGCTCCAATCCATCTCACTGACGGGTTTCAATTACCAGTGCAGCTAAGAAAAAATATCTTCCAAAGCAAGCAGAAGTTATGCATGTGAAATGCATGATTTGAAGTAATAGCGTAATGTAAATAACATCTTCATAACGTGAAGTATCAACATTATGAATATATTTTTATGTATGCATTCGTGTTTTTACACAGTTTAAGGTAAATAGTAAAATTGATTTATAATAAATGTAATAATTAGTAAAATTTTACCATATATTTAAAGAAGCCTTAGGTTTGATGTTTTCGCTTGAACTTCATTTTCCATAACAGTGGATTTCACGCCCCTTTTAACTTCGCTAACACAAGAAGGGTGTCTGATCGCCATTTGATGACACTATTATTCCACTTCCCCGTCCCTAATGTCCCATCCACAGATGTCATTCTGTAAGTATCTAAATTTGTACTCACCTAACATGCTTTCACCTTCAACAAGATAAAATATTTCCACAAAAGAGAACCAAGAAAGGGAGCACGCAAGGTTTCATTTAGATGAAAATTACCGGGAAAAAATCTTACAATTAGGTCGCTTCAATGGTAGCAACTCATTTGGCTAAATCAGCGTATTGTAATGCCACTGTTACAACATCTCCCAGGGAAAGGATAATTATTTTTTTATGAAATATTAGAATTTTTATCAGAATTATTCATTTTTTTACGAGTTTACTAAATATGCTGGGCAAAAAAACAGCTTTGCTTCCTTCAATAAAATATTTGAAACATTATCGCATATCGCAAGACGTCCTATCAGTTATCTACATTGAAAATTTCGAAATAGCGGGATATTTCATTCGCCAGAGACTTTCTGTTGAAATTACAGTGGCATTAATGCATTTGATAGCAAACATTCCAGATTTATCCATTTCAATACAAAAAATATCTCCAACTATGACTGAATCAAATTCCGCAGAGAGAAATGAAATATCTCGCATCATATCCAATTGCAGCATCAATGGAGTTGAAGCGACGAAAAATGGGGACAAGAATACAGACCAACCGCTCTCAAACGCGAATGAACAAGGAGGCACAATGCCCTGTAAAAAATATATGCATAGAGAAAAAAGCGCCGTACATCAAACATAACTTCATGGTGCACCACCAACAATTACTCTCCCAGAATCCATAGCCTCTGCGCTACCTCTATATTTTTTATCGCACAGCATGACTCGAAGGAAGTGGATTTCAAAGGGGGGATGAAAGAATAATGTACAAAAATTCAGGCGATACAAAATCCCACCACTAGGTAGGAAGGGGATGAAAGAAAAAATAGAAATTCATGGGGCGGTGGTGATGGTAGGTTTTTGATACTAGGGGAGTAGAGAGGACGAATGGAAAAGGACGGGTGGGGAATTCAGAAACATGAGATATGAACATAAGATTGGAGGAGGGTGGGTGAAAATCCATCCTCGAAGAATGTACGGGGAAGAGATTACATTTTGATCTACGACTCATCTCTCGAGACCTCCCGCTTTGCCTCTCCAATTTACCAATCGGAAAGATAGGCGGAGATGAAAATAAAAGGCTGGAAAAGAAATAAGGAAATAGGATACACGAAGTAAAATTAGGATACTAACAAAATATTTGTTTTAAATTACGTTAAAAGAATTAGTAAGTTTAGTTTCACCCTAGCATGTATTCAAAAAAAATGTTAAAGTAGATACCTAGCTATACATTTCAAAATTGTCAAGAATTTAAGTATTTTAGAGTCACAACAAACGAGAGTCACAATGAAGAGACAAATTAAAATTAGAGTTCAGTAGGAAATTAAATCCTATTGGGCCCTATAATTATAGCTGAATAGTTAAATTCTATCAATAACACCAAAGTAAGGATTTTTAATGCTATGATATGACCTATTGTATTTTATGGATCTTTAAATAACGAAAAAATCGAAATGAAGCTTATAGCTTTGAAAATAATATTATTCGTTATTTTTGTAGCCCAATACGTGAATAAGGCACCGAGAGACTACGAACCAACAGAGCCATCGACTAAGATCCTGACATCATTGCCCAAATTAAAATCAGAAAATTTAGATGAGCTGGCGTAAGCTTAAATTATCACCAACATTATCATAATCATAATAGGTCAGTTACCTATAGATTCGTTTGTCGGAAAGTTCCACTGCGCTCTGCAACTTCGTATTGCTTCTTTTTTACTCCCTTCAGAGCTTGTCTTTTTTAACTCATTGCCTTTGGCTGTCTTCCCGTCTACATGTTACTTGATGATTGATTTCTTCAGGCCATCACGTCTCCATTGGCTTGGATAAGTTGTCCAGTCTTTTTCATCCGTTTTTTATAAAACTCTTCAGTATAATTGACCTAACTCTTCAACTAAAGTTACAAATTATTGTTGAGATATTAAGCACAAAGAGTTTTTGTGTTAACTATAATAATTGGAGGAGGTGACCGAAGGCTGAAGTCATTTGCGCCATGAGTGAAGGGTAAGGAAGGTAGGGGGGGTGAGAAACCCGGCATTGGCATTAGCCTGCTCTTAACGAAAGGCGCCTCGGGGACCAAGGCTTAACATTCAATTCGACGGATTGAGAACTATACTTGAAGTGCCCTACACACAATATTCAAGCAAGGATAGAGCAGTTTCTGAAAAACATCTGTCGGGATTTGATCCCGGTTCGACTGGGTGGGAAGCAAGCAGTCTAGTCCTCACGAATTCATCTTTACTGAATAGTCGCACTTGCATGAGAAGGTTTTGGAAAAATCACCCATTGGCACAGCTGACAATGAGTGTCGGATAAGACAATTAAGCGAACTCAACTATGATTGAGAGTAGGTATTTAGAGAAAATGAGGCTAAAGGAATGCGTTTAAAAGAAAAGAGAATGTTACAGCACAATCCATTTGTTCCTTGACGATTGACTTATCCAGGCCACCATATATCCTGATTTAGTGGAATATTGTTTTGTTTTCTTTTTGCGTTTTATAGAAGAAAATTCAGTACAATTGACCTAACCCCTCAACTGAGGTTACAAATCATTAATGAAATATTAATTACCATGAGTTTGCGTACAATCTATAATACAAATCCGGGTGCAGTGGAATACTCGCACTTGCGTGAGGAGGTTTAAAAAATCACCAGTTGACACCAGTCGGCTAAATTAAATAAGGGAACTCAACTATGACCGCTAGCAATGAGCGAAAGGGTGGCCAAAGGAAAGCGGCAAAAAGAGAAAGGACAGTTACAGCACCTCCGGTCTCCCCTCCTTTACCATTCCGATCCTAAAAAGCACACCAAATTTCTCGGCTGTAATGAGACAAAGAAGCTGCGCTAAGAAACAAGGGAAGGGAATATAAGGCCTGGAGAAGAAGTTACAGTAAAAAGGGGACGCAGTCATCATGGATAGAGGGTGGGGGGAGGGAGGTAGGAGGGGAGTGCAAGGGGAGTAACGATTGGTAGAGGGAGCTAAAGCATCAAGAGATAAAAGAGAGACTGAGAAAAAAAAGTCGGAATAAATTGGGAACCGGATATCATGGAGACGGGAGAAACTCGAGAGGGAGAGTATAGAATTGGTAGCGTGAGGAAAGTTTAGAGTATGATGAGGAAAGGGAGACGGGGAGACGTGGAATTGGATCGAGATGTGGGGTGGGGTAGAGAGAGAGAGAGTTAGGGGCTGGGATGGAGTGAGAAAAGATAGGGAGGCCATGCTGATAAAATTTCAACGCCGATGACGTGAATATAAATTAAAAATCGCCCCGTGAATGGCGGAAAAAGTGTCGCTCGATTTTTCTACGCGCTGCGAACGTTTTTTGCGCGTCGATGGAATGTAAAATGGCACATCTTCTCTAGCAGAGAGGCGTGTTAAAAATATAACCGGGTGATATTTAAGGTAATAGGATTATTTCAACATTAATTCCACTGCCGACTTCGGTGGCGGCGAGGTTAAGTCCCTGCCTGCCATAAAGGAGGTCACGGGGTTCGAATCCCGCTTGAGTATTTAAGCTTTATCCCCGGCACAGATGTTCGCGTTCGTCTAATTCATAAGTTAAAAACCTCGATGCGAAAATGGTGCTTTTTCGGTGGTACAGTATTAAATAAATTCAAAATCGCTCATACATTTTCCGCCAGAATCAGTAAATAAGCGCTTTAAATATGCCTGACAAATTCACTATTCGGGAATCAATAGGACTAAAAACTCGATGTTTTGTAAAAATCCAGGTCTTTCCACGATGCAAATGCAACAAATGTTACTATATCTCCATAAAAACTTAATATAAAAGTATTCCTATTAAACAGTAGGTATAAGTTTTTACGATGCATTCACAAATAGCTATGGAGGCCAATGTAGAAATTTTCTGATAATTCAAAAATTTACTAAAATGATGTTTCGACCAATAATGATGCGAAACTTATTGACACTTCGACTTTCAAAAAAATCGAAACTCCTCATCTTTAATTTAAATGACAAAATCTTGGCCGGCAATCATTTTTCTTCCAATACTGACGTCTAATTGGTGATAAAAAATTTCTCAATCAAGCTGTGGCTAAACAGATTTCTGTCCGGAAGATATTTAGATACTTTTACAAATCTGGGATGAATTTTTCAAGAGAATTACAAATATATTTGACGGAGCTTATATGTAATGAATTGATCTTATAATATATCACACCACCATTGAACTCTTCTCCAACCTTCCAAGAAAATGTTTCATTATTAAATACAAATGGAAATTATTATCGGCGATTTAAAGGTGTTATAGTGGGTGGTTGAAAAAATCTTAAACGAGACCGGACAGTTTTGGCTAAGATTATCTTGTCTACCAAATCAACT
Organism: Ischnura elegans; assembly: GCF_921293095.1. Taxonomy (NCBI): domain Eukaryota; kingdom Metazoa; phylum Arthropoda; class Insecta; order Odonata; family Coenagrionidae; genus Ischnura; species Ischnura elegans. Next base: position 60,829,874 of record NC_060252.1, read on the forward strand.
AGCTTAATCTGTACCCATACATCTTTGTAACACCTGTATAAAACATGGCTTGAAATGCAGTTCATTGCATGAGAAGATGCCAATCGCCTGGCGAGAAATTTTTATTCACTGCGTACTTAAAAGCTTGCTCCTCGGCATGAGCACCGACATCAACACATTTTAACAATGAATTTTAGTAGTTTAAGGAGTACACTAATAGAACCATATGAAAAAGTTGAGTATTAAGCACTTCTGAATTCTCAAACAGAGACTAATCTCTACTTAGCCCATGCGAAAGTGAGGAACCGTTTTTTGAGGCAAACAAACTGCGTGATTGTGTCTGATTTGGATGGATTAAATTACTCTGCCGGCTAACGTAAAACCCGCACCTTAAGAGCAATTAAACGTGTTCAACCCCTGACGAATCGCAAATTTCACGCGATCAGGCTCATTCATTCCAGGTCTTTACTTCTGAACGACAAAGGTGATAGCTACGAGGAAAATAATACCTTCACCTTGCACTGGTTTCACACCAGCGACTTCCAAATTTCAACCGAATGATATAATCGGTTCACTGCGTCGAGGGCAAAACGGTTTTCCATCCCCGTGGGCTTGGGTTCGAATTCAGGGCGTGGCAGAAAATTTTCGGGGACTACCCGATCCCTGCTTCAATATTGAAGAAATTTTAAGTCCGTCCGTCGCATGGGACTTTAAGCCATGGTCCCCTTGGCGCCTTTCCTTAAGAGAAGGCTAATGCCAACGTCGGGTTTCTTTCCATTCTTCCTTCCATTACCTTACCTCATGGTGCAAATAACCAGAGCTGTTGGTCGCTTCCTACCATACCATAGAGTTTTCATCTGTTTTGAGATACTTCGAGACACACCTGCCATCCTTCGGCGCTGGAGAGAACACTTCTCGGCCATCTGTAACACAGAATTTCCCCACCCACCGATCATTAGCGCGGACCCTATATCCGGACCTGTGCAACACATCAGTGAAGCTGAGGTAGCCGCCGCTATCAAGGAGATGAAGAATGGAAAGGCAACGGGCCCTGACGACATTCCAGCGGAAGTGTGGAAGCTACTTGGCCGCAACGGCGTTGTCATCCTCGCCGAGTTATTTAACAACATCATCATTGACAACGAAGTTCCCGACTCCTGGCGGACCAGCATCACTATGCCCATCTGGAAGGGTAAAGGCGACGTCGCAGAATGCTCCAACTACCGCCCGATCCGGCTTTTATGCCACGCCATGAAAATATTCGAAAGAGTGATTGATGCTAGGCTCAGACACATTGTTCACATCACACCCAACCAGTGTGGATTTGTAAAGGGGACTGGCACAACAGATGCAATACACGCAGCTAGGCTGCTCTTGGAGAGGCACCGAGAGAAGAACAAGCCAGTGCATATGTCTTTCCTTGATCTGGAGAAGGCCTTCGATCGCGTGCCACACGACCTTATCTGGCATGCCCTCAGATCTCATGACGTCCCTGAAGTCTACGTGTCATGGGTGAAGTTTCTCTACACCAACGTCACCAGCTCCGTCCGTTGCCCATCAGGAATATCACCGCCTTTCCCAATCACTGTTGGCGTCCACCAAGGATCGGCCCTCTCTCCGCTCCTTTTCATCCTGTGCATGGACACAATCACGGCCTGTCTCCAAGAATCACATCCTTGATCACTACTGTTCACCGATGATGTTTTCCTTGCCAGCACCACCAGACCCGAATTACAGCAGCGAACTCAACTATGGAAGGTACGACTCGACAACTATGGGTTGCGATTAAACATCAAGAAGACCGAGTACATGGAGTGTGGGCCCCAAACCGATGGCACGATCAGCATCGACGGCGACGACCTTGAAAAGGTCGAGAAGTTTAAATATTTGGGCTCTGTCATCAGCAACGATGGAAGCACAACCGCCAACACACGAGCTCGAATCAATGCAACATGGCTGAAATGGCGCCAAGTGACTGGCGTATTGTGTGACCGTCGAATGCCCGAACGATTCAGGGCCAAAGTATACAAGACCGTAGTCCGCCCAGTGGCCCTATATGGTACAGAATGTTGGCCAGCCACAGCAAATCAAGAACAGGCCATGCATGTCATGGAAATGAGGATGCTGCGATGGATCCTAGGCATCTCCCGCCTGGATCACATCAGGAATGAAGACATTCGGAAAAGAATGGGAGTTGCATCGATCACAGACAAGATGCGGGAGGCTCGACTGCGGTGGTATGGGTATGTGGTGCGTAGTGATGAGAACTCCGTGGCCAAAACAGCAATGCGGCTGAGTACTGAAGGACGCCGACCATGAGGACGACCAAAGATGCGCTGGCTCGACAAAATTAAGGCGGACATGAAGACCATCAACGCCACGTCAGTAGATGCCCAGGATCGAGCCAAGTGGAGAAGGCTTTGCAGAAAAGCGGACCCTGCAATAGCGCGGGACAAACGCTAGGAAGAAGAAGAAGAGAGTTTTCATCTGTTTTCATGGTCTCGCGGGTCAACAGCGTGGAGCTGTTAATGATGTTTTTCAGAGGTGCCCCACGTATTTTTTCGATTTTTGTCCGACGTTTCGTGGCCGCTGCTGTTCACTTCTCCATAGGAAACGAGGATTGTCTCTCCGTGGGGGACATTTATATGGAATGAGGTTAAAAGGGGATGGTGTGAAGGAGTTGCCATTTTATTTTGCACAATTTTAGAGTAGGATCCCACGTGTAGCTAATTTTTAAACTACGTACAATACCTGTTGAAATCAGCCACAGTGGGGTCCTGCTCTAAAATTATGGAAAATAAAATGACGACTCCTTCACCCTATCCCCTTTCAACGTCCATTCTATTAAATACCCTCCACAGTAAGGCTATCCTGATTCTTTATGAAAAAAGTGACCAGCAATGGCTACCAAACGTAGGGCAAAAAACAAATACGCGGGGCACGCCCTAAAAACATTACCAACGGTTTTTCATCTGTTTGAAATTTTCGCTCTTAACTTTGATAAGTCCAATTTCAAACGATTCCTTCGCTTGATTTGATCTTTAAGCTTTTTCCCCTCTCGCATGTTTTTATCCCCGTCCGTCCTTAGAGTGCTCTTTATTCGTTGGCACTCTTGCTTCGAGATACTTTTCCGTCGGCGTTCAAAATTTTCCCCGCTTCTCCCTATCCACTCATCCCACACTCATAGTGCGCCATGCAGCACAGTAAACAGTTTTACGACCAGCGATGCTCCGTAAACAGAACACGCCATCTAACCTCCCTATCCCTTCCCATTCCTCCGCTTTGTGAGAAAAATCCGTCGCACATCCACCATTCCTCCTTCGACTCTTGGGGGTATATGCGGATTTCTTTACACGAAAGAAAACGCGTGTACCCAAATCATGGAAAATTGAAATATAATTTTAATTTTCTATGATTTGGGTGCACTTATGTATTTCTAAAACATATTTCACCTTAATATCCCCTATACCTACGATTTAACTGCATAAAAACTCTTTAATCGCTTAGTTAATGTGAAAATTAATATTTTGGTAGCTGTCTTACAATCCGAAGCCGGATACCCAAGTGCATTACTTCACTAAGAAAACTTCAAGAGACTTAAATTTTATGTTTATTATGATTTTCCTATATGAACGAATAAATATTAATTATTCACTAATTTCGATGGTTAAACAATAAAGAACTATGTCATCATCATTGTTAATCCACAATCCTAAAATTGGTCTCTCGCAGCTCTCCGATCCTCGAGCCTTTTCTTACTGAAGTATTTCTCCTCTTTTATATCCTTTATGATACGTCTTATGTCACTCATTCGGGCCCTTTGCCCTTCCACCTGTCCTTCCACGATTGTTTTCATCAGGTCATCATGTCTCACAATGTGGCCCACTAAGTTGTTGCGTCTTCTACTTAAGGTTTTTAGAAGACCTTCTTTCTCCTACTCTTCTTAGAACTTCCTCACTACTCACACGGTCGATTAATCTTGATGTTATCTTCATCAGCGCATTTGGAATGCTTACTATCTCTTTTTTTTTAATATTTGCATTTTCGTCAGTCATTATCACAATTTCCATGGTTTCGTCAGTCATTATCACAATATCACAGTTTCCATGATTTAGCATCCACAGTAACACAATAAAATTGGTATTCATTGAATAATACAAACCCGCAAACATTTTTTAGAAAATTGACTTATTTATGAGCCAACTGAAATAATCTAACGATAACAACATTAAATTTCAACATATTCCATCCTTTTTTCTACGTGGGTACCCGAGTGTGATTGAGCAAAAAAAACCTGAGGGTAAAACCTAATGTCGTCTCTTCCACACTTCTTTTCCTCCATCCCTCTCGGCTTTTCCCAGCGCAATTCTTCCCTTAAAGCAAAAACGTCTCTTTGCATTCCTCTTCACTATGCTTAAATTCTTTTCCCTTGTCTGTCCATCTCTCCAACCTCCACCTTGCTCTCATGCTCTCTCTTGGAAAATTCGTTCTTCAAGGGCGTAAATCTCGTTTCCCTTGAAATGGTGGTTGGGAATCGGATTGAAATTTGTGGAGAGGGTGTAAACGGCAGCTCGCTGAAAGTGCTGTACCTAGAAATTTGGTTTTAGGGATTTGTCTTCTTGAAAGGCCTTTCTGTGCTTGCCACGAGTTGCTCTGACACTGGCTATCCTATCTTTATCCAAGCGAAATTGAAATGTGCTGTATTTTGAAATATTTTATAAATATCATTCTACACTTGAATACATATTCAAATACTGTATTGCGTAGGGAATATGAATGTACTTTTTTGCATTTGTGCTTGATATATGATTTATGACGTATTATAACTTGCTTCAAGTTTTTGTTGACTTAAAGCAATGAATTTACAAATTTGATAATTTGTTCGCATTAAAAAAATCCCTCGGTATGACCAAGTGAAAATAAAACCTCGATTACTTTTACTTGTTTTGTTTTTTACTAGTATTCTCCTTCATTAAGCCCGTTGAACCAAATACCTTCTCCACATGAAGCATTCCTTGTTCTACGGTTGTGAGATACCATAAATGCGGTGGTTATCGGCATTTTTTATCAACAGAAATTCACCTTGTACGTATACCTCTTTACTTTTACTTATGCATCATAAAAAAATAACCTTATTCTTTTGATCGCATAGTTTTGCAATTTTAGGCCTAGAAAAAGTTTTCGGGTTAGCTTTTTACCAAAAGATCGAATTTAAATAAAAGTACTGAGACTAGAGTACTATCTTTTAATTCCAATTTATTTTCCCCAAAGAAGAATAATTTTATTTCGGATTTCGGTGAAAATAGTGTTTATGACTAGCAAAATAGAATTATCCCCGTATGTCAATTAATTAGATCAAGTAATAATGTAGTAAGTATTCCTACAAAGCCCGCAAATCGAATCATTAATGTTTAACTATTTAAAATTTTTGCATTTTCCTAATTAAATTGCTAAAGTGGCGTTTTTTCATCTTGTGAAATATAAGAAGTTACATTTTACTATACCATTCATATTATGATAACGAGAGTGTGCGCCTTAAGTAGGATCTATATACATAATTTTAATCCTAAAAACCTACCATGCATCAATCATATGTTCACAGAAGAGTCATTAGATCGAGGTATTTACTAGAGTTGACGCCAGGAAAATAAACTTTCAAGAAGCCTAAATATTTAAGATTGACTTCTTTATCATCCTGCGGTATCCCCATACTCAGAGAGTTACGTGTGGGTACTGTTGAATAGCATGGATCAAACAGTTAAGAAGCCTTTGAATTGTAGCGTTTGAAGTATTTCTTAGCCTTTTGCAACGAATTTATACCTACATCTCAAGTCCAATGAGCGCGCTCAAATTCGGATGCTTTTACGATCTGTGAACAGAATCGCTCTCAAACCCTGGGCTCAAGCCCTGGAATATTCAGTCGACTCAGAGGTTCTCGTTTCACGATCAGACTCCTGACGTGCGAATAGCGCACCTACATGGTAGCTCGTCGCATGCCTCCCTGGAATTTCGTCATTTTGATCTATGTGCTGCTCGTACGGTGGAGCCTGAATGTTTATTCAGGGAGGCAGGGTTAGGGTATCGTCTATGTCTTCGATTTACCATCCCAAGAGCCAACGAACTGATCCTGTTTTATTCTTTAGGAACAAGATCCCTTGGGAACCACGTGGATGGAACCTGTAATGCTTTAGTCTCACCTCCTTATCAGTCCTTAAACTATACTATTCGTGTATGATTTTAGATTTTACCCGATAGATTGAATGCAAGTATTAGTAGTTTTGTGCTGAAAATTTATTGGAGCAGCATAAAACTACAGTTCATTTCTATCCTTATTGATAACCAAATGACTCTTAATTTAATTTTCGTGTCAGCCATTCACTCGTCACTATGATCCATAATTTTTGGTATTTCACCTTGCCCAGAAATTGCATTTTATTAAAATAATTTGAAAGATGAAATAAGAGATATTTCACAACGAAAAAGTGGTTCACTACCTATCAGCTACTCCTTAGTCTTTTATATATTCCTCGCGTGATTATTAACTCATTCTCACCGTGAAAGGTTTACTATGACCAAGTATATGTACCAAAAATTATATTGTCACCAAATTATGTAAAAAGGGCTTAAACTTCTCCAGATTGCGTACAATGAACTTTCGAGAGAATGGATCCATGAGGATTTTTTTCGTTTGATCAAATTAATTCCTCAATATTTAACAAAAATAAATAAATCTTAACATAGAGGAGGATCAATTTTTAAGAAAAATATTGAATGAAATAGGCGCGTAATTTGAACTTTCGAGAGAACGGATCAATCCGGATTTTTTCGTCCTGTTACATTAATTCCTCAATATTTAACAGAAATAAGTAGATTTTAATATAAAGGAGCTTCAATTTTCAAGAAAAATATTGGTCATGAAAATTTGCAATGATATATAAATTAAACTCACGCGTTGGGGAAATGTTTTTAGATGGTAAGGTTATTTATGGACAAATGAAACTGAACAATCTGAAACTAATGTTATCATTTCTACCACAATTATATACGTCCCCGCAGGGAAGAATACTAAACTCGTTAACCCGTTTGTATCACTTACCAGTGGTTTGAGTAAACACTAACAATCCGAAATAAACATTCACATGAAGAAAATTGGCGTTGCTCCATCCTCTCATATCAATATCTATATTTTTCAGTGAATTATTTTTCCTTAGCGCTCTCGTTAATCAAGTTGGCGGAAGTTTTAAGGCTCGACTGCGTTCTGACCGGCCATTCTCTCTGCTCACTCACCCGTGAGCGAGATAGCCACTACCAGTGCTTGCAAATTCAAAAAGGAATGTGTCTGGACTACCCGACGCTTAACTCTTCCACTATAGCTCGCCCAAATTCTCCACAAAATTCCACTCTTCCAAGCTACACAAAGTTCAGGACATGATTTTTTAAATTTCATTCCCTGGGTAACTTATCAATAAATTGCTAACAGTTTCTAGCGTAAAGAATTGGGCCTCATACAATTTACGAAGTAATATTTAAGTTTTTATTTGCTTACTTAAATACTTTTCCTACATTTTCATGATACTGGAAATAGAAGCCATACTCTTCGTAAGGTTTACTATTTATTATGTTAAATTTCTTGTCGTGGAGCATAACAAATGATATTGATAAACGAAGATATCGTATTTTCCACAATATATTAACCGAGTACTACACGTGTTTCAATTGTTATTCAATAATTCTTAGGTAATAATAGAAACTAGCCTAGTTTCCTATCCTAAATTGTGGACAGTACGATATCATCGTCTATCATTACCTTTACTATTTATGTTCACTCGATACGAAATCAGGATCGTGGCCGACAAACTTATTGTTAACTGCATAAAATGCAACACATTTTTGCTTCAAAAGACAACGTTTACCCAGAATAAAACCTGAAGATATTCACAACTTTTCTTATATTTATTGAAATTTCCATTTGACATCAATTCGGACTGATGAGTGTCTAAAATTCTTGCTTAAAGGAAGACTTAGCTGTGGGAAAGTGCATTCATATTGTAAATTTGAATAAGTAGCATGCGAGCGCATTTTTTACAGCGAGCAGTTAACGCCCGTGAACACACAGATAACCTCCATGACGCGAATCAGCCATGTAAGATAAAGATATGTAGCCCCAAGAAGTTCAAGTCAATAGCTAAATATAATTGAGTATGAATCACTAATACCTCTGAGTATATTCAGAGGTATTAGTGATTTTATTTTCGGTAGACTTATTATTAGCGCTGCAGCGTGGGCTAGTTTTCGGCATCAGTGGCGGTGAGGCGCACGGGTCTTGAGTACTTTACCCCCTGCCAAACACTCTAGAGATGGCTCGCAGGGTATTATGTAGATGTAGATGTACTTGAATACCCTCTAGGGGTTGGAAGTGATGTCAGGGTAGAAATGGAGAAGGAAAGGAAGGTGAGAGATGCTAATCGTCAGGTGATGGGAAATTATTCAATTAGACCCAAATGTCCATTATGAGGATTCGGTAGATGCAATGATGAGAAAGAAAAGCTACAACTAAAAACAAATTCATTCAGCCATCTTCCACAAGTAACACAGGCCCCACATACCCCTCAAATGTCTTTTCACTACTGATGATTCAGCAAATACCGGACGTTTTGCCAAATAAGTATAGCGAGGCTCATTAGTTAGTTTCTATATTCCATTTTCTTGCAATAAATTTTGCTAACTCATAAATAATAAAATCAGTTTTTTCAATTGATGCTATTAACTCTCGTGTTCCGAACCATTTTGTATTATTCTAACACTATAACGACACTAAAGGTGACATACAATTGTCGATTCAATAAAATAAATAAATAGCTGATACTAAATAGAAATTTTGAAACTTAAATGTTACCTTACAGTAATTATCCTGCCGTAGTAAATATACGGAGCGTATGATCCTGTAGCGTTCACCCCTAAAGTATCCTTCTCTAGCCCACTTCATTTCAGTGATTCCTTAAAAGTGTACGTTCATTCTTCGCATTTCACACCTTCAAGTTATCTAGCCTACGGCAGTTAAGAAGCGATATAACGTTCTATGTTCCTATTCTTAACATTCTATCACATTTAGCCCTCTCGAGTAGTCTGGTTTCGGTATCTTATATGTAATTGGCCTACGTTACCAGAGTATAGACAAATATCCCCTCATATTATCGCTGCTTTTTAACCACAGCTGTGAACTGTAAATTCCACGAGTAAACTCGCTACTCGCAGCTTAACTCTTTACCTAGAGATTGATAGGTACATCATAATAGTTGGCAGGAGTGACTTAATAACGTTGAATTCCCTGCGTTAGTTTACTTTTCTTTCTTCTTCTTCTTGAGTTAGTTTTCACGTGAATACTCAAAAATAAGCGAAAACCAGTTTATGTAGCATGTAGTATGTAGTATCATAATTTTATAAATAACGAAGCCTATCAGTCACTAAATTTATTGCATTAGAAAATTTTCCCGTAAATTCAATTGATTGACAGCTCCAAATACAATACTTGACAACACCCGTTTGCCAAATGAAACATCACGCATTTGCATTAATATATCTCCTTAATAATCAAACTACAGGCAGTACGAACTTTTTGTCTTTATAAGGCGTTTGAGAAAAAACCTATGACTCCAAATTGATAAGCTGAAACCAATAAATATTATTTTCGAAGTAAGAACTTTTGCAACGAAAAAGTCAACTTCGACGAAGTTTTAGCGTCATTATCTGTTCCAGCTCCCTCTAGCAGGTATACTAGAGGGCCTTCCTGATACGATAACGGAGGAAAATAAAATCGGTATAGCTAAGTGATCCATCACACCTGATTGAAGCTCATCCCTCGCTAATACACACAAGGCAGCAAGTAAAGGTGGACGGCGTGATGACCTTTTAATATGGGCAGGAGATAGAGCGAGAGCTATGGAACGGCACTATAGCCTATTAACGCACTAAATACCTCATTCCCTTTCACCATCACCCCCTAATATGCCCGCTTAATTATCGTCCGATAATGACATATCACGCCTAAAAAATGACCAAAAATTCAGGCAGATGACCTTGGCAGGCTGTTTAGCTGGACCCATCTTCGAACGAAGCTGATATTATTTAATTACACGTGATCGTATCAAAACACACTTGACTTCCATAAAGCTGAAACAAAATTTCTATAATACTCTCTTATAACACTTCAACTAACACTTCCTCTTTTCTCATTTCTGGGGCTTCTGTTGTTAAGTGATAAAATGAACTGTTGTAACTTACAATAATACGTTTCATATTAGGGAAATAATTTATCACGGACCAAATACGTACATACTACCTATTATTTTTTCCACAGGAATCACAAATTGCACTTCATGGTAGTTCCAAGATATAAATAATACTTGTAGACTTAATCACCTATTATGGACTACTTTCAAAATTCCAGTTAAACATATTTACCTCATTTGAAGGGTGATTGCAGAGGTTTCTTGTCCTGGAAAAATCTACGTAGCCGCTGAAAAATTCAAACCGAAATGGAATTTCACGAATTTTTTTAAAATTACCGGATTGCAATGGAGTTTGAAAAAAAATAATAGCATTTTCCCTTTTTCCGATCCGATGCCCCCTTCTTGCGCTAATAGCGTGACAAAATCGTCCACATTAATTCTTCATAGTCCTAAAGATGACAAGAGCTCATGCCAAGTATCCAACCATTTCTGAGCTATTTATCGACCTCGCGCATAGGTCTTGCACGGTTTGTTATTGTTACTATCTTCTAAACGATCCCTTCCCCCATGTAAAGGTCGTTTCTGGCCAAATGAATAAACCAAAACTCCTGTGATGTACCATTTTATGAAAAAATCACGAAAAATTATATACATATTTATTCATTTATTTATTTTTAACTTATGAGAGAATAGCTAAATGAGTTGGTTGAGAAAGTTTATCTCTATCGTGTCAGGCTCAACTTTGCGGAAGTTCGACGCAGCGGCGACATCCTCAGGTACAAACAATCGTAACAAAGGCATGATCCTAACCTGAATATCATGCAAGGATTCTGTCTTTGATTTTACCCTTTGTACTTGAGGATAACGCCACCACATCAAAACTAATCGCACCTACAAATAAATTGGTGGATTGTAAAAAGGTTTTTCATTCCATTAACAATTGAGTAAGTTTTTCTTTTTTAATACATCCTTTCCGATTAATATTGATGTGTGAGTAGTGCTCTTTGATCTCGAGTCGATTATCGAGTCGAGTTGAAAACTACTCGCGAGTATCGAGTCAAGTCGAGTCGAGTTTGGTCATTTCTGAATCTAGCAATATCTATATATCTGTGTATATAAAAGAAAGTCAAAAATCGTGTTAGTTAGAACATTTATAACTCGAGAACTGCGGCACCGATTTTAATGATATTAGATTCTTTGGATTCGTCTCAGCCCCGGATAACATTACAAAAAATAGGAACGTTCACAAAAAAATTAATCTTTTTTCTTAGGGATATGTTTTTAGGAGTTAATAACACTACAACAATTGAATAGTTGGTCAAAACTACAAATTATATTATATGTTTTGTTTTTGCTAATTTAATGGCTGAAATTCGTACCAGTATATCATTTTAGTTGTTAAATATATTCAAAATATTGAAATTGTATTTTAAAAATTCAATTCGAGCTATTTGTAAGCCCAGCTCGAATTGACACTTCACTATCGTGTTTATAAAAATATCTCCAAGCAATTGTTGGCAATCGGTAATGTCCGTGTTCCTGTCGACGAATCAAGCAGTTTGATTTCACTTCCTCGGAATGTTTGTAAATTAGTTTCATCGGAAGGTGAGCTCATCGACAAGGTTTTCCCGAACATGATTGATCACCACAAAAATCACAAATGGTTGATTGAGCGAGCAATGTTGACGGCCTAGAACGAAGATGTGGATGACTCAAACTAGGTAAATCAGGATCAAATACTTAATACTCTGCATTAATTCATATCTTTTAACTGTCCAATAAAAGAAGACGAAGTCACCAACTATCTATCTGAATATTTAAAGTCCTTGACGTACCTGGCTTACCACGGCACGATTTACAGCTTAAGGTAGGCTCTCTGTTCATGATCTTTCGAAACCTAAACCAACCAAAACTATCCAACGGAACGCGTTTGGTGACTTAGAAAAAAACTTATAATGAATGTGATTCACGCGACTGTACTCAAAGGAAAATTCAAAGATGAGGAAGTTCTCATTCCGAAGATTCCATGATCCCAACTTACATGGCCTCTTGAGCTTAAACGGATTCCAGTGCGAGTTGCATTCGTGATGATGATTAACAAATCACAAGGTCAATTTTTCAGTGTTTGTGCTCATATGGTCATGAAAAACCCAAGATTTTATATGTAATATGTTTACGAGTAGGTAAACCATCCGCTTAGTCTCTTTCTTCACTTCGCAATATTAATTTCGATTCATCCGCTTTATCTTACGCCTGAAATAAATATTAATTCTGCTCCCTAGGGGATATTTTCACAAAATTATGAGCGTCAGTCAATTATCGGTCTAGCATGGCGTAAATTTTCACCAAGAACGGTTTTGACTTTATTAACTGCTTTATAAGACCACAGGGTCTTAAATTTCCTAAAATAAAACATGAAAATTAGAGAATTCATTGAAAAAAATCCGCATGTATATGCCGTGTCTACTTCCCCGGTGTAGTTTGAAGAAGGAAAATATATTTTTTAAACGCCATTCTTATGCTTATCTATGTTTTTTTAGTTTTTTTTATTTTACTACCGTAAGCTTAATATTATTAAAATCAGTACAGTCGCTCTTGATTAATAAATGGTGTAACTAAACTGTTCAGTGATTAATAGGCGGTACGAAGTTCGCCGGGTCAGCTAGTAATATATAAGCCACAACGTATTCTCATTTCCGTATACCTTTATGAATTTTCTTTTCTGAATGCTTAGCTTGATGTAAAAAGGAAAATATAATGAGGAATTTTGATGGTAATTGCGTCAGTATTATGAGATGAATGAAAAGTAAAGTGTCTTGAAAAGTTCCATAAGCACCATTGAAATGAACTAACCTCTAGTAATACGTGGTCAATTTAATTAATATATGTACGTACGAAAACTGCCAGAAACATCCCTGAGCAAAAAAATTGCACCATTGCAGTAATGCTTCATGATAACACTACCTGTCGGCAGATTTCTGAACTTACTGACCTTGACAACTCTGTAACCGAAACTACTCAACTCGACATTCGTAATGCAAGTCGAATCATTCGATTCGAGTACCAACTACTCGACTCGACTCGAATTTTCGAGTACTCTCACATCCTTACTGATATTCCCTTTCACCTTGTACGTCTTCCGAACTCTTTGAATCAATTGCAAATTCGGGTCTTTATTAATTAACCCTTATGTGTAATTCATAATCTAGGGTTTTCAATGAGGAAAAATGGTGCATTTTTAAAAATGTAAACCATTTTGGCGTTTTTTTGACTCAAAAAGGCTGCAATGGGCCAACCTTATAAAAAAAACCTGCTTTGGAATCTGAAACCTGCTGGAACAAAATCCCTTTAACCACGGGAGGATCACGCAAAGAGAGGTCCTCCCCATTATCCCTGCGTCCACTGTAGTAACCATTTGAGTACACTTTCTCTTTCTCTCGGATAACGGCCAATTCCCGGATGGCGAGCTCTTCGTTTAACGGGACGCAATCACCAAGGAGACACTACCGGTTAAGGGCTCCTTATACGCTCCACTCTGGCTTTCAGAGGCTCCGGATTAGGATGGAAAGTAGTAGTTGATGTTACGGTTTGGTTTAGGAAAGGCGCCTCGCGCGAGGGATTGGACTACGCTCTAAGGAAGAAAAAAATTGGATCTATGAGATCTCGATGAGACTGTTAGCAGAAGTTAAATTCGTGTTTTTTCGTACTGTGCTCCGCTTAATATCCATAGCGATCACTGCTTCACCATTTTTCTGTCACTTACACGTCGAAATGATTGCCCGTAGATTCATGATACCATAATCAGAGTCAAGACTTGATGATTCTATACGATTATTTAAATATTATTTATATAGTTTTGCGGTTAAGATAAGTTTACATGGAGCGTTGTGTGAGTTTGAAAACACCCTATCCTGTATCCCTTCCAGTATAAACCTTAATATTTAATTCACAATAACTTTTATTCCCAATCGTTCTATCAATAAATCCTTTTTTTCCCTCTCCTTCGTTGACTAATATTCTTTCATCTAACATATCGTTATTTTTAAAACGGAACTTCTTCTCATACCGGGTATTTAATACATCTTTTAAAAATAATCGCAACTTTAAACGAGTTTTTCCAGGTAATATATAGTGTCAATCCCTTAATTTAGCTCTAAGTACCATCATTGTAAGTATACATAGTATTATTACCCATGTAATGAATAACTGATAGTTCAATTCCCAAATCTATTTGTCATAGTAGTTCTCTTAAATTTTAATTTTGCATGAGTTTGATGACAAAGTAGAAACAGAATAGAATAGAAAATGAAATTTCTTATTCCGGGACAAGTTTGTCCCTTAGGAACATATATGGTTATAAATATAATAGAGCCAGACATATTACAAGAATAAGTAGATTTACATTATATATCGATTTCACAGAATGCAACTAAATATATGACAGAGTGTAACAAAAAAATACATATTTATATATAATTATCAGCACGACAAACGTATGAACTCATAAATACATCTGATTTTATTGACTTTAGCATCAGCACAATAATCAGTTAAAGTACGGCTGTAATAGATGCTAGGATGTTATGTATTAAGAATATTCAGGTTTTTATAGTAAACGATAGACTTCAGAGATTTAAGTGACAGCATTATTCCAATAGAAAATATAGGCAGTACATATTGGCTTCCATACAATTGGTCCGATTATTCCTTGTTTTCACAAGTAAATATGCAACAAAACGCATAGTACAAAATACATCACAAAACGAGGAGTACATTATTTGCTCGTGGCCCTACAACATAAAGGCTTAGAATTAGACAAAACTTTTTGTGCCCATTAAATGATAATGAATGTTGAAATAAAACGGTTAAATGAAACGAAAATCAATTTTCATTATCCTAATAGAGAAATTTCTAGATGGATTCAAACTTAATATAAAAATGCAAAAGAAACCTAAATTATTATTGGTAGCAAAGGTAGCTAATCAGTGAAACTATTGGCCATACCGTTATGCTATGTAGCAATCACAACATCCAATGGCTTATAGTATGAGTACACCGTACGTTTTTCTAATGGGGGAGTCAGAACGCTATGCGAGAGAAAAATGTAAATGTTAAAAATGTTTTTAAAAATCCTTTGATGATTTTCCTCTAAAATTTATTTTTGGAATAATAATTTAGGTACGTCTAGAATAAAAAAAAGTTTAGGCCAACTCTGAAATGAAGTATTTCAGAAATGTTAAACAACATTTTTTTTATTTCAGCATAACAACAGAAAGACGGAATTATGTCACGTTTGTGAATTTTTTCTATCTTACGCAGGGTTATAGATTCAGTAAACGACATAAATCCTACTTTTATAACGATTTAGTGAAAAAATAGGAGTTATAATATTCATACTAGAGGTCACATGGATCTGAATGATTATTATGGTAATTATTGTGAGTTGCTTAATCAAACATGTGAAAAAGTAAGCAATCCTCTCTGCAATTGCTATAATTTCTTCTGTAGGAGAAGTTATATCATTCATACTAGATGTAACATGGATCTGGATGGTTATTATGCTTATTATTGTGGGTTGCTAAACCAATAATTCAAAAGAATTAGTGACCTTCTCTGCAATTGCTATAATATCTTCCGTTATGGCTAGCTAGCATTAGCTTTATTAGCTGTAGCTAAACCTCAGCAAAGACATAACCGGAATTTAAGTCCATTCTGTGCTAGGGATATTTAGCTAAATTCGCTTCCGAGTCAACGCCTCAATTGTTTCCGCGCGATGACGGTTCCGCTTTAAAACCAGACGCAGAGGCCTACGCGACCGTGCTCCCTTTAAAAAAAAAGAAACCCTCTCCTCATCTGCATCCCTCAACAACTCCGGGCCGGAATGTCTTCACAATTTGTTTTCCTCCCCTCCCCTCTGCTTCTCCTTTCATCTGCACGCTTTGGAGAGAGGGGAGAAGGGGAAGGGTAAGAGAATGAAGAGGTGAAATGGGAGGAGAAATAAAGCGAGCGAAGGAGGAAGGGAGAAAAGTGGAAATGTTGTTCACCCCGTCGGCTGTGGGTCCACTTCCGCGCCCTCTGTCCAATCAGCTGGGACCAAGGAGGTACACACGCATTTGCTGGAGATAGAGCCGCACGTTCCGAGCAGGCGGCTAAGTGTGGCAGTAATCTACATCTACATCTGCGTATTAGCCTGCAAGATGCCTCAATAAGCGAGTTAAGGCGCCAGTCGTGAATAAATAAATAACATATGACAACCAGAAAGCTTTACTTTGTTGTACTTTTCCATTTTGGATAATAAGTCACGACTTATCGTTCCGCCGCATAATCCACATCTACATTTTCCCACTACCCTGCGAGATATCTTCATAAGAAAAATAGACCATCAGTGCTACAAAAAAAAGAAAAACGTTACTAATGGAATCAGGCTTTACTTTATGTAGCTTCTCCATTTTTGGAAAGTAAAAATGTTACGCAAAGTAAAATTCGGCATGCAAGTCTAACGACCACCACCGGCGTTTTGTAGTGTAGTCTCATCCTCAGGTGCTGAAGGTGCGACCACCTCATGAAACCGGGGTCGCGTCCAACTTTGAACAGTGGACCTTACAAAGTTTAAAATGTTTTTTTCCATATCGTAAAAGAAGATGTGCATATAACACCAGTTTTTTTTGCTGGTTGAAAACATGTATAGCGATTTTTTTAGCCAAGTATTGAGATGATTAGGCAATAAATTGCTTTGATCGATCTTTCTTCGAGATAAAAATTATTGGCAAGAATGAAAATGGAAGACCTCAGATAAAACGTATGGAATACGTCATGAAGGGTATGAAAAGATATGAAAAAGAAAAACTACCAAGTCGTAAAAAGATTTGGAGATAGGAAAATTGATTTGGAGATCTTCCTCAAACCAATTCTTTGATTGTTCACAGTATAAGATGATTATATTGATCTTAAATTGACTTAAATGTAAAGAGCAATAACGTCGTTTTTTTTATAAAATAGCCTCATTATTTGAATATCACACCGAGATACTTCGATATTTTCACCGATGTTAGCACCGATGACTTTATCGATAGAACCAAAAGTGTGTGACTGGTATTTCCTCCACTGTACAAGTATTTTTACAAGTGCAGAAGATTGCTGATATTACATTAGGAGCATTACTCTTTTCGTCAAAATAGCGGTCTCCAGTCACCAAAATATTAAAGAAAGAGATCAAATTTATCGTGTTTACGTTACGATTTTGAACATTGGCATCAATGAGGCAAAAATGTTACACCAAAACCCCTAACTTCCGTTTTTCGATTAATTTTATAAATATTCGCATTATTTAAATGTGTCATAAACAGGGTTTTTCGAGTTCCAGTCACAATTTTGATTCTCCCGAGGGAAGCAGCAGCTGGGACAGAATTCCATTTCTTACCCCGCCGTCGATGGGAGACTATAACGGCAGCATTAGGACTTACAAATAGTTAATTTGACTTGTAACGTTGTATGGTTTATCGATTTGTATGTATTCCTTATTTATTTATGTATTCCGTAAGTCATGCTTCTGAATTTTCTTGCTATTCCTAACAATATGTTTTGCCTGTCCTCCGATATGTCCCATAAAAATTTAAACTGAACATACTTTCAGATCCATTTCCCTTATGGTGATAGTTTACTAGCTTTTGTTATAATCTTAATACTTTCCTGGTATATGAAATATCTCCAATTAAGCGTTTCCCTGAATATCGAACCTCAATTTTTTTCTCATTATTTTCTCAGGTGTATAATTTTTTATAACGTTTCAGGAGCAGGACAAAGTTAATACGTTAAAAAGCACATATTTCAATAACACAATGAAAAGTAAAGGAATTTGTTATTCCATATAAATTCAATGCTGAACGGCCAAGGTTTCGGCGAGGCACGTCATCATTTTGATGGTGACGTTCCACCAAATGGATGACGTCATTGTGCCACGTCATCATCTGCACACCGTCATTACCAGAAGTATTATTTTTCATGCAATATGGCAAATCAAAGTTCTCTATCCTATAGGATGACGTCACCAGATGATGTCATGCCATATCCTAAGCTCGGTCGTAAAGTATAAATTTATTTGGAATTACAAGGTTTTTTACCTTGGACTATGTCATGTCGATTCCATGTAGTCACGCCCAAGACAAGGAATTATATTTTATTGATATTAAGATGATAGCGTAAGTTTTAACGGAGAAATGCACCAATAAATTATAACCATTCCATAGGGAGGCATGCGTCCTCTTAAGCATTTTTTTTCTACATGCAAGTTACACGTTTCACATTTTATTAACGTACTCCCCTCCGCCCTTTACGCCGCTCCTTCCCCTCGTCTCCGCCGCAGCCACCCTCACAAGAGGCAAAGGAGAGAGAGCCAATTCTACGCCAGCGCCTCCATCCCTTCGTTTTGGGTTCTTTTCGTTCGATTTCATTACTTCGCTCCCTCCCACTCATTCCGCCCAACCGGTTGACATACCCTCCAGCCACGCACTCTCGTTTTCTCCCCTAACATAAGCCGGAGAGACCAAACGCCTTGAGCTCTGCAGCAAGTCTCCCATCTTCCTCTTTCGAAATAATACTGAGCCAAGAAGTGTGGAAAGAATAATTTTTGAAGAGTCCAATCGTTACTTCTTGACCAGATAGGAACGGTAAATAAGAGAGAAGTTTTGCCAAACGCATAAGTATATGAATTGTTTCCGCAGTGAATAAATTGATAAATTATTTCGAATTTATTCCGCTTTGACTCATTTTAGTGGACGGCAGTAACGGACGCGCTCCAGGTCCCGTCTACGGGTTTTTGATCCGAAGACGGGAACTGGAGTACGCCCAAAACCATCGTCCACGATAATGAGTCAACGCGGCATAACTCGATAAAAATGCAATAAAGGACTATAATTATAATTGGTGCTAGTAGTGTCTTACTAGTAATGTATCTACATCGCATACCTTAATTCTTTTAGCGAAGTAAGTCCTCCCGCAACACGTATTTGTAAATGACTCAGAGTGTTCAGATGTTGATGAAATACATAGCATCGAATTCAGTAGACGAATGGATAACGAAGGGCCCAAGGAAGAAATAAAATAGAAAGACAAGTATAACGGATTTGGCACATCATTGGCACACAGCAATAACTTTTTGAAGAGTAGTGGAAGTATGATTTAAGTAAAACCAGGAAAATGTTATTTGAGCAAATAAAAATTTTTTCTTAGAAATAGGTACAAAATGAAAATTAAAACCTTTCCTAGCATAGAGAGAGATAAAAAGGACAGTAGGAATGTAGCTGATTAGATGACAATTCGGGTATATTTGGTAAGTTTTTTCCCAAGGTTGACATTGCTTAAGCCGAATATTGCTGTAAGGAATACCCTACTTTTCATGAGTGGAATGGCTACTGTGGTATTATTTCATGGAATCAAGAGGGTTCCCCTCAACTACCAGCCATAATATATTCACTTTTTCCTGTCTCCCGATGCCCGTTAACGTTCAAATAAATACCGAACGATCCTTGTTGACTCTAGTTTAAAAAAAAGCATGAATCCATCCCTGCCAGATAAGCTCTCTCATTCCTACTTGCGCTATATAACAGAAAGGACGCTATGAATATTAATGGAGATATGAAGAAATGATATATCTCATTGTACGAGTTCTCAGTTTCCTCCTTGGAACCTAATGGATTATGTTCGAATCTTTAAAATAAAAAAACGCGGAGCCTTCATTTCTTCCAATTTCCACATTCCAATCAGGCATTGAAATCTTGTCCTGTAAACGCTTTTTTGACTGTGCTAAAATGATGTCACCATTACTGCTGGTAACGAGAAAAACAAATACGTACTTGAAAGACCCTACACATTGAGGATAAAAAATATCTAATTACACAAGCCAATCACGTTTTCCCTTTTAACTTGATTATGAAAACAAGTTATCGTGCAATTGTATCATTTAACCACATCTTTCCATATTTGAACCTATTTATTGCCAAGCAATTCATGAAGATCATACCACGGCGCCACCGTTTGTTACGACATCAAATTAACTTCTACAGGAGAACGTTATATAAATAAGGGACATTCAGGCTCGTTCAATAACAATTTGAAAATGATGTAAATTCAATTGATTGATTTAGCGACAAAATGATGGCATATAAGAAAAATACTTCACTCCCGAGAATCCCAATCTTGTCGTATTTTGATTTAAAAACATGTTATTCTCATGTAATATAAAGTAAACACTATTAAATAAACCTAAATAAAAACTCCAAAGATTCAAAATATTGAAATCAGTAATATTCATAACAAATGCATGCATAACGAAAAGGTATGATATGATCACACATGAATATACCTGCGGTTCACATGAGAAAGTCGATTTATTTAGTTGAACAGAAGCCGACTTTAGTTACACTATTTATGCTCTCAAAAATATGTCGAGGAAACGATTAACGAAAACAAATGAAATTGAACCCACAAGAAAAGCATGAAAAACCAAAACTTAGTGTCTTTGTATAAAAAACGATTTTTTATCAAATAAAGCGTACATTACATTGCAACTTAGGTCATCCACTTGTTTTTACCTGAGTAATTTTTAGTACAAATAGATCAACTTTAACACATTTATAATGTAACGACTGCTTGATTATTATCGTTTAAATTATTTGCGCCACAAGAGTCGGCTCCCTCGGACAAAATCCTTAATTTGCAAAACTGCAAAAACGCAACTTGAGCAGCACGGAATGGAGAGAAAAATTTTCTTCGTTCAAAATGGCTTAATGGACTGTTTATCGCACACGCCATCGTAAAAGTCATCAAGATAAGAGTTATTTAGGAATGAAATTGCCGATATTGCCACTGTAAAACTTTATAAAACATTCCAGGAACTTCCCACTGGCAAACAGAAATTATTAATGAAATCGATAACAATAAAAATTAAAATGCATGTTGAAAATTGCATTAAAAAAACAAAGGGAAATGAAAAATTATTTCATATCCACAAAAAGGGTGACATTTACTTGCCTTAATATTTTTTTGGGCAAATAGGATGAGAATTGTGTTCATATGTACCTAAAAACTACCCCGCAAGGCAACCTCAAAAGAGACGTGGCGAGGGTGCAGGGCACTATCTTTTAACCCTTCTTGGTCCCGTCGGGTCATATTGACCCCACTGCAGTCTCTTAGATGATTTTTAAAATAAAATAATGCCGTTCGAAATTGAATTTTTTTCTAATATATTATTTCCTGTAATTCTACCGCTGAGAAAAGTTAGATTTTCCAAGTATTGCTTTGTTTCGCTGCAATCGATGTTTTGACCAGACGCGACCTTATGGATATCAGATTTTTCCTTCTTTGACCAGACGATTCATTCTGCATTAATCTTATATCAGTCTATTTTATATAGCATGCTGATTTCTTCAAATGTTTTTAAGCTCATTTTTTTCATCTTTTCATAAAATTAATGCTTTTATGTATATGTTTTATGCTTATTTTTTAAATCTAATTCGAACAACTTACTTAGTAAGTAGCAGTAAAATGACAACAATATAATGATAAAAATTTTTGTAAATCGCAATAAACTAAAAACGGGTCACAATGACCCGACGTGACCAGTTACGTATGTTTTGGGGTGCGACCAACTCATGGTTGAAAAATTAAAAAAAAAATGTGTATACAAGGTTCCGCCTATGATATACCCAAGTCCTATATAATTGGAGAGAAAAAAGAACAAACGCGGGTTAACGTTTAACGTCACAGCCATTGGCGTCAAATGCTACCCAAACAGATATCTCCTCGAATGTAATTTGCAACCATCCAACCCTCTCAAACGTTTTGGAACATCTGCTACCACTCCCTTATCCCCATAAGGACATCAGCCATCCCGAGAACTCAAGCTATGCCCCTATTTTCCGCGTTTCCCATCATCACGTTGCACACACCGTATTCCATACCAGCCCTCTCTCTACACCTGGGTTTTTCCTAGAAGAAAATGCCTTGCTTCACGATCTCTGTGTCTCATTTGCCTAATATCACAGTTTGGAAAATTGGAAAAAAATTGAAAAAGAGCATTTAAATAAAACTATTTTCTGGGAATTGCGAAAGGAGGTGTCATGGAGGAAGAAAATACTTCTGTGTTAAATGAAATTCGTAAGTATTATGGGATTTAAGAAATAACTTTGGGGAGGTAATAAAGGGACTTGTCCGACGAGCTGGGTGCGAAAATACCTTGTATTTCGTCTATACATGGCAACAAGTCTTTGCACACACTACCGGATTTGTAGATTAGGGACTATTTAATCCATTACATGCATTGAAGTCCGTGGATTTATTGTAAGTGAGCGCTATAGCTATTTAGAGTAAAACAATACATGCCAATACATGTTATTACCGAGGGCCTTATCCCTTTCTGACCCAGAGCTGATTCTGGGAGAAATCAAGTATCAAGGTTTTTGATTTTGAAAACTAAGATTTTACACTCAATGATAATTATCGTGACAGCTAAATATTTCGTCATTAACCCGGCGTTACCCGCGCGGGGTGTTTTGAACACCCCACCCTATGTTTCATTGCATCGATATGTTAGTCTTAATTTCACAAACCTCTCCTTTTCAGTAGCTGGAATATGATTTGTTTTCTTTCTTTTGACACTAACTTTGTCAACCATACTTAGTAAGTAACTTGAATAGTAGCCTCAAAACAGAATAATTCTCGTGTTACTCAATTTTTTACGATCGATGCTTACACCAAGCCTCATTTATGTTGCTTGCCACATTGTTACTGTGAAATTAGTGTTAGAATGTGACATGAATTCTAGTATTTTACTATTATATGCTAGAGAACGCCTTTCAAATCATTCGCTCTATGTTTCCTCCCGGCGTTACTCGCGCGGGGTGTCCTGAACACCCCGATTGACTCCGTGCCGCATACTCCTTGGCATGTGCTTCCTGTGAGGTAGGTTTCTCTCGGTCGCATACCATCTTTGAACAGTACTGATGAAATATTAAATATATTCATGGTTTAGTGGTCATAATACCTTATATCATATTTCAGATTTTCTTCTCGATTTGCTATCCACAACTTTTCCGAAAATATTATTTTTCATCGCCACATACCTACCATCCATAATTTCATACCTAGTGTGATAGGTCACCCAGTGAAAAGTACATACCTGTTATTGAAAGTTTGATTTTTATAGATTTACCTACTTTACACTACAAAATAACAGATAGTTTAGATATCTCCTAATTAGCGATGAAAGTTTAATAATTTTTGATGTTGCTCAGAAGCAACATCAAAAGGTTTTACAGGGTTAAATACGAAATTTCAATCCAAAACCTATATAAAATGCGCCGCTGAGAAGAAAGGAATAAAACTTAAAAATTTTAATTTCCCATTTTGACCTTTTGACTTAGCACTGTTAAAAGCTTAAGGAATCTACATATTTGCAACTCTACGTAGGCAAGGAAATATAACATACTGTGAGAAACATTGAAATGCAATAGACGAATGAAGGGTCAAACACGATTTGTAGGGATATACACACACGAGGAAAATTGGGAGCGCTGATGAAATTATGTCTCTCAGTCAGAGAAACAATGAGTTAATTAAAGACATCTAGCCTTTTAGAAAAGTTTTTTTTTCTGAAATTTTAACAATATCTTACACACTATTCCAGCGGCAACGCCATCAACTCCATTCATTTTTCCATAATTTATGAAGCATTCTCAGGTTCTAAACCGGGAAATTGTACTTCACATCTACCAAAGATTCTATGGGAATGAAGAGCAAGTTATTCTTCGAAAAGTCGAGAAACATGCAGCCAATTACCCGGTGGAGAACACGAGAATCTTGTCTACATTGGAAAGGCCGGGAAAATCTCTGATGTTACTTCAAAAATTCAAATCAACATGACTTTATCTATCCTATCCACCAATCTGAATTTCCTTCTTGTCCCTACCTTGTTAAACGAACATACTTCAATTCACAAACCACTCCAGCAATCCGACAACGAATTCCTACGGACGCTTGCTCTGTTCATTAGCTCTCTAAAACATTTCCTCTCTTCACCGATATTTCCTCGAGCCTCTTCAACCATCTATATTCTTCATCATCTTCTTTGTCTATCTCATTTTCTACATATTTATATTTCTACGACCTCAAATCACGGGAATGTGCACAATTCAATCAGTTAAAACTCATCTACCATCCGTCTAGTCAATATTTCTGGGAAGATAAAAAAAAATTTAATAGGTATATTTACAAAGCAATCAGTCAGACCTTTCTTTAAATTATTCGCAATGAGCTCATGAACCAAAAAATACCTTCGTAACTGGCGTAACTGTATTCTCTCATTTATTACCAGTGGTATTCAGCTTATAACAGTGGTAGACCCAGATAGCGACAAGGGGGGCTAGGTGGGGACTCTGGGGAGTAACCTCCCAGCAGTAGCGAGGATTCGAACAAAATTGCCATTCTATCTAGCGGAAAATGGGATACCCAATGGGGGTATCTAGATTCTAGAGTAAATTGGATACCCAGAGAGGTGCTACCCCTCCCCATAGCACCTTTCTGGCTGTACCACTGGCTTATGATGCACTAACTAGGTACTCAAACATAGATTACATTTAGAGGCATATTACATTTTGACGATAATTGCTTCTTCTCTGTGCTGTAGGACCTCATGATCTCAATACCATTGAAAATTTTGACGTTTATTCTTTTTAATGTTCACAAAAGCGACAGGATGAAATAAAACTTTAATTTCACCAGATATTTCGAATATTTGGATAAAAACAAGTCTCAATCTTGGAATTTTCATATACCGAAGATTCTCTGAACTTCCTTCCTCAAAAGTTTGGCAGTTTCTTCAGCCCTCGTGAATCACTTCCTCAACTCCGGAGTAAGGCAAAAGCGCAAATTCCCAGTTATACCAAAGTTCTTCCCTTGGCATCATTAATTATAATCTCTTGGACCGTAGAATACCATTCTCTTTCATCCCTGCTATAAAAAAAATTTTAAAAGTTGTTTTGTGGCTATTCAACTATTTCTGGTATCGATTTTCTAACTCAAATGTGCTTGCGCTTCAAATGTAGATAGGTCTCATAAAATGGAAATCTTGAATCAGGATGCTATTAAAATTATTCCTTCTGCTTATTTTGTTTTTTTTTTGTGATTTCAATTAATTTAATTACATTGCCTCGCAACTATAAAGACATATGGGTTTCAGGACGTTAAATAAACTTCCCGAGTTGAATAAGGATGATATTATGCATCCCAATGAAAAAAAGATGAATTGCCAATTTTTTGCTGTAGTTACCCAAAATTCCTCCGAAGTGGACTTCCACCGTTCTGGAAATCATTGCTTCGGTTGACATAATCATGAAATTGGCCCTCGATTTAATATTTAAGTCGATTATTTTCATGACGTTAAATTAAATTTATAATACTACATAGAGGAGGCATTTATAAATATTTTTTCAAAGAAAAAAATCACAAGGCTATTTTCCCTTAGCCTGGAACCTCCATCAAATTTCTATAGCTATTTCTAAGGCAACACGTTCCAGAAATTTTTAAAAAGATATTTTGAATTTAACAAGAACGAAAATTCTACCCACTCCCTACCCAGTTGCAAAAAAGTTGAGTTTAAAAGTGTTCATTTTTTCACTATCAATTTGTCTCGCCTGTTGTGACTGCTTTAAGAAGAAGAAGATAGGATAGGCATACGATGAAGGTAGCAGTGAAAATATTTATATATTCTCAAACCACCTTAATAAAGACAAAAAAAGCAACATTTTCAGAGCGAGTGAATAAAATGTCGCTGCTCTTGCTCTCTGCGAAAGAGTATTTTTCCTGGGAAAGAGTATTTTTTTAAGAATAAAATTAATTAATTGCGTTGTTGTTGCCTCAATCTTCCTGCAGTCGAGGGAAAAATATGGAGTTATGGCACAAAAAAATCACAAGCCCATGTTCCCTTAATAAGCGGAGGTGAATTCCTCTTCTTGATCTCTCGTCAAATTCCTAAAACTGTACGTAAGAAAACACGTCCCAGAAATTTTTCAAAAATATTTATTTGAAAATAACAAGAACGAAAATCCTGCCGAATCCTTCCTCAAATGCGTTTAAAAAAATTGAGCTCAAAAAAGCGTTCATTTTTTCACACTTCTTTTGTCTCTCCCATTCGTTGACCTCCCATCCCCCTTAAATCCCACCCCCATTTTCCCTTCGCTAAAAGCACTTCCTGTCTCACTTAGGCTTGAAACTTTTACCTTCCAATTTTCTTTTCCGCCCTCTAAGCGTTTGCAACTTCGGTCGGACGTCATTTTTTTTTTTCGTTTTTCCTACGGGGGAGTAGCATGGGGTGAAGGGTATATCAGGGAGGGGCGAGGGCACGGAGAAGAAGATGGCGTGGATCCGAGGCGGTTGTGGTGCGCTAGGATGTAGGGTGGGTGGTGGAGAAAATGGCCGGAAGTGCGTTTTATGGAAAGAATGGTGGGAGAGAGGATTGTGAGTTCCAGAGGGCTGGAGTCTGATGCTGCTGCTCCTCACTGCTTGAAAATTAAGCATTGGATTTTTTCCGAGAGTACATGGCGTAATGAGGTGGAAAATGGTTTTATTTTTTTTCGCGCAATGAATTAGTTGAAATGAATTTACCCCTGTTTGGCTCAGAAAGTTAATCTACCGCATAAAAAACAGCCCATTAATCTGAGTTATTCACCACCAATGCCAATTGAAGGAATGATTACTGTTTTGGTATAAACTCACTAGGAAAGAATTAGCTTCTACGAGAGTCAGATATGGTATCAAATTGTTTTCAAAGGGTGGGAAAAGAATTAATATATTTTGTAAGGTTCACTTAATAATATAAGTGAATGAATCATTAAGCATGAATATTAGAATTAAATATAATTATTTATTAGGTGAACGATACAAAATATATTCTTTTATTATCCTTAATAGAAATGTTTCACAAAATTAAGCCTGAAACCGTCAGTTTTGTTTTCAAAGCGGGTGGTTTACCCTGAGAGTAGGTCTAGTAGGCATAAACCAGGTCTCAGCCCCACTAGTAGAAGATTTAATTTTGGTGCCAATTGGGTAGTAGTTTATTGGTTTTCAAAAATTCCCTGTAGATTGTAGAATCCTCCGTTGTAAAATTCGTGGAAATAAATTAGTTAATTCTTGTTAGCCTCTTAACGTAAACCAAGTCCTTTAAACAGTATGATAACATAGCTGTGACTAAGTTATTTCCAAATAGGCCAAACTGGAAATCGTTCCCTCATTTGGCGCTGTCCTCGATTTCCCCCATTGACATATATTTCTCGACTGCAGGAAGATGAGTGAGTCTACAACAAGGCAATTAGTTGAGGAAGAGAACATAAAGAAATCCATCTTCACCGAGTGCGAGAGTAGTAGCATTTTATTCACTCGTTCTAATAAATAGTTCTTTTTTATTAAGATGATATGAAGAATATTTGGAGATTTTCAACACTATCTGTGGCACATGGCTCCTTTGATTACTTGTTCTAAAAGCACTGCATAAGCAGAGTTTATTCTTAATTTAAATTTGTAATTCACCATTTACAAGGCAATAAACATATCCAAACATACTGTTATATTTATAACTGGTCCAAAAAAAACATTATCTTTATTTAATGAACGCAACTTCCTCCTCAGAAAATGAAGAATGGCTGTAACAATTGCCATTTAATTAAATATAGATCCATTGAAATATAATTTTCTGCATGAATATAGCATCCACGTTTAAATGTAGATACTTTTTTTGGTAGTATTGAATAAATATCATATTAAAATTCAGGTAAGGCATATCATTTTTTATTCGATAAAATACTTAGTAAAATACACTTTCGTCAGAAAGTTAAGACTTATTCTTTTATTAACTAAAACGCTTTAAAAACATGATTTCGTCAGATAAATAAAGTTTGAATAATATTCCGCACCCTAGCACTTTATTTTCCCACGAACAAGGAGTCCGAAATTCGTGTAGTATTAGGGTTAGCGCCAAGAAGCGGAGGGAAAGTAAGAGAATGGAGAGGAAACGAGGTGAATTCTTTGAGTGGAGTGGATGGAGTCTGAAAAAGGGTAAAAAATGGATGAGGCGATGGAAGAGGATGGAATGAAAGGGGGTGGGGGGGTTTCGTAAATAAAATTGATGGCAAGGGGTGGCTGAGTGGGAGCAAATACGCCTTGAGGTTAGAAAGCCTCTTCTTCTCCCACCACTGTGCCCACCAAAATTCCTCCTCCAGAGTGACCAAATGGGGAATAATTCACTTTCAAGAGCAGAAGAATTGCACCGATCCTACGTTAATTATTCAGTCGATTCCTTTCTACTGATGAATTAATCACCCTCTTTAGACCTAAATCGGGTTTGCCTCCATTCCAAATGCCACAATCCTAACTTATGTTGATTTCCTTTAAGATCGCTTTTGAGTGGGGCACGAGGTGAATCGGAAAAGTTATATTTTGGGCCAGAATTGAATCAAATCACCAAGAATACTGCGTTTTTCCATTGAATTAATTCACAAGGGTGCATATTCATTAGGTATACGTGAGCTTTATATTTACCACACCGATACCTGCAGTAAAATTAAAGGTTTCATTGAAACAATTTGAAACAGCCGTTAATGGAAGCATTATAATGAATGAATAAAATAATCCCTGAAAGATTTTATGAAGCAACTCACACTAATCTCAATAGTGTGGATGGGGTTCACTTAGGAACAAGAGAAATATGGAGAACTTTAACTTAGTGAAAATTTAAAAGAATATTTCAGAGCAAACAAAATAAAAAACAAACCTTTCCTTAAATAATTGAAGTAAAACAGTTACAATAATAATAAAAAAGGCGCGAAAGAGCAAAGAAGCAGAGGAAGAAGATATTTAAATAAAGGAGGATAATTCTGGTTGATAAACCTCTTTATAACATTCCCATGTATATCTTCAACATCTGTAATAGAAATTTTCGAAATCATAGAGTATAAAAACCGACTTTAATGAGAAACGTTACAAGATAAGCCCATAAAAGTTAATTTTATGATAAATTAAGTTATTTGTGCAACCACCCTTAGATTTAGGGTTTTTTTTACATAAAACGAGTATTAACCAGGACGTTCTCCTTTAAACACTTTTACTTCAAGTGGAATCACCGAGTGGATCAAATGAAAGGTGATTAATTGTTTGGGTAACTCTTGTCTTTTTGATGGGCTCTTTTAAATGCGTTAAGCTGACGTGTGCAAAATAATGGGGGACTTTAAAGGTGAGGGATTTAAAAAATAATAATAAATACGAAACGCATGAAAGGGGAAAAAAATCTCCGTGGGGATAAACTCGAAAACGAAAGCGGTTCACTCTGATGAAAACAAATGGCCGGCCCCTCGACGGAAAGATACAAAGACCACCCACACACGCTTTGATTCAGTGATACTGACAGAGGAGAATATACAAAAACCAAGAGAACCGAGCAAACAATACGAGCAAAAGCCTTCCCATGCTCATGATTTTCTTCGAAGAAAATTTTTAAATAGTATTCACCCGACTTTAATATAATGATTATATACTATACCATTAATCACAATAAGACAAAGAAAGCGATTTAGTAAAGTATCCCCATCGAGGATTAAGACACTCAAGGTAAAAGTATGTGGGGAAAAACTTGAGCAGGAAGAGCAATTTTACTATTAGGGCATTATGTGATAAGAAAACGGATACATAAGCAAGGCATTGGAAAGAAAACTGCGTTAGCAAAGGAGGCAGGCGTTCATTAATTGAAGGTAGCATATGAGAGGATCTTTAGTTAAGAGTGTAAAATACAGGTTAGTGAAGTGTCTGATCTGGAGTGTAGCGCTTTACGGCGTGGAAACGTGAACACTGAGGAGGGAGGACGAGAGAAGACTGGAGGCGTTTGAGATGTGGGTGTGACGAAGAATGGAGAAGGCAAAGTGGATGGAAATAAGGATGAACGAAAGTATGGATGGAGCGAGTACTAAACGGGGAGGAGATATTGAAAACAGTGTTACAGGTTAGAATTTTGGGTAAACGAGGGAGAGGAAAGCTGATAATTGGATTTTTAGATAGAATTAAAGGGAGTGGGACTTTTTCTTTTTTTGTTTTTTTTTTTTTATCCTCAAACCACCGAATACAGCTGTCACAGGTCATTTTATGTCGGGGTATTCAACAAATTTAAAAATAAATGTACACCAGCAACCATTCCTTGCATAGGGGAAACTTACCCAGGCAGGACTCGAACCCGTGACCTCACTTTTGGCAGGCGAGGACTTTACCTCGCCGCCACCGAGGCCTTACTATGACTTTAAGAGAAAAGTCGGTGAAGGAAGGGGAGTCTTTCAGAATGATTCTTAGGTACTCCATGAAAACCTACCTAAATCGGTAGAAGACTTGATTTAAAAAAATAATACAACCTAGTCGCAAATCCAATGGGGAACTTGCATGATTTTTTTTTATTTCACAGGCGGATAGAAAATTATTTTCTGAATACAACAAAGAAAACCGCATGTATATCTGAGTTTTCCTTCGCGAGTTATTTAATGATAAATATAACGAATTTTAAAGCGCGGGAAAAACTCCCTCACCCCCCAAGCCACTGCCGACGAAGCCTCGATGACGTCAAAGGTGCCTAAACATCACGCGAAGCTATTGTTGTGATTGTTTGTAATAGTTGCCAGCAGTTGTGAGAGCTTCGTTTGTTAGACGTGTTGATTATTTTATATTTAAAGATAAATATCCGACGATTGAGGCTTGGAAGCCCTCATATTTTGCATTATTTATAATATTAATATCTGAGTAAGGGCATAAAATATAACACTGGAGCAGTTAAACCAAAAATTTTATAATACCTAAATAACATCGTTGTAGGAGTCTGAGCCACGGCCATTGGAAGGGGGATACGTTAATTGTAAGTTGATGTCATCGACGGCATATCATTCATTTAAGTATGTAATTAGAACGATTTTGATGTTTACTAATGTCCGCTTAGCATTTATATACAATAGCCTAATCCGTTTATTCGTAGGTACCGGAGAATTCGTCGTTTAGGGCTGACTGTGCTTGTATTATGGGGTGAATTCCAGTCAATGCAACTTTTGCTCGCTGATTGGAGACATCTAGGAACATTTTTGTGCCAAAATAGTGTTATTTTCAACGTGACATCTCCCGTTAAGCTACTGCTAATAATCACAGTGCCAGTGTTGTAATGCACAAATTTTGACAAGGTTGAAAAATATCGGCCAAGAGTCATCAGTGTTCCATCGTGATTGAATTGTAAAAAGTGCTATTACGCCATCAATAAATGTCTAACAGTAGTGTAAAAATTGTCAGTGGCGTGCTAATCTCCGTTGTTCACCGTAGATATGACATTTCACGATCACGCTATTGAAATAAAAACTGTTTGTGAAGTTTGCTATTCCATTATTTCAACGAATAGTAGTGAGAAAAGTCACTTGTGTGGGCTAATTTAAGGGTTTAAATCAGTGAATAAATAGTTGTTTTCATCATAACGAGTTCTGTTATTGTAAGTTGTACGTGATGAATATAAGAATGTGACAGTGACTTCCAGTTTTTGATAAGAGTATTTGCCTATTTCCCACTATATTTTTATGGTATGTGCTAGTATATTGTTCATGGATTTACCTATATTGTTGAAATAGGTTGTAGCTTGTGTGTGTGTTGGCAGCGGAACCGATTCGCGATCTCACATGTGGATTGTGTGCTGACTGTTTTGCTGTGAATTCGTACCGTAGGACGGATAGGACTACCATCGGGACTACCTTCTCCGCTAATTCGATGTTGCCAAATTCAACAGCACAGCTTACGATCGTTATCCTCCAGTATTACAAATTTTCTTTTACATCTCGATTTGCCCACCGACGTATAGCAATGATTTGTCATATCAAATTCCATGAGGGTCGTGGCATCAATTTTTGGTGTCCTAAAAAAAGGCTGGTGTCCTAACACCCCATGCCACACGCCTTTTAGGCGGCTTGCGGGGTATTATGTAGAGGTAGATGAATTTCAGGTGTACTATTCGAACGAGTGGCAACGTTATCATCCATATTTCTGTTAACTAAAACATAAGAAGTGAAACGCTTGTACTTCATCATCCCGATGCCGCATTATTAATATCCCAAGTAATAATCTAGGCACAATAGCAATAGGAAAACTTTCCCAAGAATAACAGAACAAAATAAAGTGACGATGAGCGGCTAAATACTCCCTCAAAACAAATTTTACACCATGCGCTCAGCGTATTTCCCAACTCCCTACGGTTGTTTAGGCACCTATGACGTCACGCCTGGCCTCGGCAACGCTCGAGTGTCTTCGCGCAGTGGTCGGCTCAGAGAAATTTTTCTCGATTTTAAATGCAATTTTTTTATTTCTTTTGACGTTGAATGGAGAAACTGAAGGTATTTTTGCGAGCTAATGTATCCATTTGACTTATTCAAAATAGTTTTTAGAGCAATCTACGACCCATGCAAGTTCCTCACTGTAGATGGTTGAGGCAATGTCGCCGGCGGAGAGGAAATCGGGTTTAATTGGCCATATGAGTTACGTTTTGGCGATTCACGGTAATTTATAAAAATATAAGGATACCCCCGAAAATTCTTCTAAAATACGCTGATTTTTTACAAAAGTATTTGACTGGAGGGTAAAAATAATTTAATTATGACCATAGAGTGAATAACATTCGGTGCAAGAGATACCTCATCAGAGGGATTATCTATCGAAGGGTAGCAGATAAATTCAATGGCATATTGGTATAAAATTCGTAATTTATCAACAGTGATGACCATAAATAAGAGAATAAGTCTATGGGTTTCAGATTCAACAAAAACTTTAATTCAATTGCTACATGAGAATAGCTTTAAAAGTGATATACCTGATAGTGCCCGGAGTATCTCGCGTACCGATTGCTATTCGGACGGAACTTTATAATATTAGTCGAAAAAAGACTATTCGTCTCTTTATCTTTTCACCACCATCTCATCTGTCCGTTTGGCGCAGAGGATAGCGCGTTGGACTTCTAATCCAAAGGTCGTGGGTTCGATCCCCACAACGGATAAAAGCTTTTTTTCGCCGGCATGAGTGGCGCCGGGGTAATGTCCAATTCTGACAACCATAAGGCCTCTGGTCCGAAATCCACCTTGGTGGATTTACTACCATCCAGAGCATGAAAGTGTTGTATTGTCTAAAAAGTAGATTTTTAAAAAGGACTATTTGGTACTAAATTCCCTTATAATAAAGACAAATTTTAAAAAAACATTATTATTTCAAATTTTGATTCTTTACCGCCAGATGTCAGGCACCTGATCAGAATATTTTTGGCACTCCAGTCATAATGAGGACTTCCACTTCGACCCGAACTGGTGACGTCATCAACTTATTTTCGAATGGATTAGGGCTGTCATTTTACTCAATCAGAAAAAGCCATTTGCCGAGGAAAGGAACCACTCAAAAGATTCTAAAGAACAACGAACCAATCGTGGCCTATGCACAAAGCCAAGTAGTGGCGGTGAAGCGTTGATACCCTCTGAATTATAATGCGGGATCACCAACATACCCACGAAAGGGTTAAATCCGTTGAATTTTTCGCCTCAAAGATCTAGAGAGTAGAGATTGAATCGAAAAACAGAAAACGTACTCTTTATTCCTTAAAGTCTATCTGAAATAAAATCAAATTTCAAATATGTTCTATAGAGGTGCAAAAAATAAAGTAGGTACGTTTAAAATTGTATTCTTGGTCTCATACGGACACTTGCATACCTGAGTAGATAAAATAGTGTCAATTTTTCACCTTAGGAGATAGTTTTGAAGTGATTTCAATAGTTCGCCGTACGCCACAGTAGGACCCGGTGGCAAGGTTCATGGAAAAATACTTTCGTTGCTGATTCATATATTCACTTATGATAGGTATATAAGAGATGTGGATTTCCAACTTCTGTCCAGATTTGTGCCAAAAACTCGCCTTTAGGAGTATTAATTCCATTGAAAGTAAATGAGAAACAGATAGTAGACGAGAAATACGAAGGAGGTAAAAATAGATGGAAAATACCCATGAGGAAGACCAAGGGATAATTTTTTTTGTTAACATAAAGAAAAAAGTAATGAAGATAAGCATCGGCGAGCTTAAGAAATAAGCTTTTGAAATGAAGAAATGGAGGACAGCAATGTACCAAACTTAACATTGAAATATTATAAATTTATGAACGATTTTTCGAAATGATGCGAAGTAACTTGAAGGCTAGAAGGCCCTCTTTATACTTCACACCCTCATTTTCACTGTTATTTGAACAATATATATAAAATAGCAATTTAAGCATTTCCGGTACATCTTCGACCTGTTTCATTATCCTTTCCCCCTTAAAAAGCTTCTTGAGTCGTCCCTGGTAATAATTACAAAGATTTGAAATAGCAGCGGTCGATTTTATGCCAGCTTAGGTCATCCTCAGTTAGATTGCTCTCTCAAAATGCTTCTATCTACTGCAAGGAAAATTTATAATTTATGAAATAGAAGTTATTTAATGCTGGGATATGGTTAAACAAAGTTAGCTGTATTATTTTGAGAATTTTCCCGTTTTCTATCCTGAATTGAAAAATAAATAAATATGCAAGGTATATTACCACCATGCTATTGAATGCTATTATAACTGGAGCCGGAAACCTTACGTTTGCATTGAACGTTCATCACAAACAAATGTCATTTACATAAATGGCATCAAAACGGGACACCTTATTTGTAAATACTTACTCAAAGTTAAATGGCCCATTTTTATTTACTAGGTACTTTGTTTTTTATTTGATAGGTATCCTCGAACTGCACCCTTTTGCATTAAGTAGTTATAACATGCAATTTCCCATTAAAATCATAACCAAGAGAACCTAACAAAATGGAAGTTACAGAATTCGAATCTCATACATTTCATAGGTACAACGTTTCCTACAGTTGTTGATTCAGATCAATTACTTAGACGATGTTAGTAGTTTGCTCCATTCCGAGTTATCGTGCGGTAGATAATTTAGAAGCCGTCGACGAGATAAGCTGAACTAGCGCATCTTGGAGTGATGTGTTTGGAGTTTTAGTTTGCATGACTATAACATAGCCAAGAAAATTTCTTGATTAAGAAACTTTGATGAATGTAGCAACTAACCCTGAAGTGCATTTCTGGAATAATGAAATGTCTCCAAGGCATTTTATCAAAGACTTCATGCGTTTTCTCAGCTTGTACATTAAAATGAAACAAGTGGAGGATTTTGGACTCAGGAACAATTTCTCCTTTAGTCCGGATATCATGTTGGTGTGAAATTCTCAAACTTTCAGCCAATTGAAGAGCACAACGGAGAATAATTGGGAATTGGGGAGAAAAAGATTTCCTCTCCATATCCCAAAGTTGTATTGAGTGAGAAGATTCAATATAAATAAATCCTTTAGTGAGGACGTATTTTTAGATGGTGAATATTCATATTTCATTCTTCATTATTGGTGTTTACATATTTCATTAATTAATTGCTTGCTTTCAAAATAAAATGCTATGAAACATGTCATTGTTGATGTCACTTAGAATGACCGACCGTTGCGTACTATATGTCTTTTTCATAAAAATCAGGTTCCTTCGTATACAAATTAAGCCTATATCATTTCATTTTCAACTTTAACCACACAGTGTGTAACCTCACAAAAAATACACTTAGTCCGTGATTATCCTTGTAAAATTTCAAACATGAAGAATTATTCCAGAGACCAAACCGTAACAGCGGTTCAGAAATTTCAGATGTTGTCATATTAAAGTAAAGCCTGCATCATCTCAGTGAAGACGGAAGGAGTACAAAAACGCTCCAAATCTGCCAATTTATTGGCTCTCGGTGCAAAAATTGAAACATGGAGGAATAATACCAGGGATACGTACACAAGAACTTATTTAGAAAATTCAGCTGCCTGCATTTATGTATGAAGAGCCTAAATAATATTATTTTTAATGGTAACCACGGAGTGTAAAACCGCTCACTCAGTAATTCATCAAGTCATTGCCTCCCCATACAAAAATTTAACCATGAAGCAGCGACACGAGGAAGCCAAGCAAGGGAGCTTAACACTTTAAACCTGAACCGTGAAGTTCTCCCAAGTCTTTCTTTCTTCGAAACTCATCTTCTTCTCGACGAATGGAATTCGTGTTTTCAGGGACTTCGACGGTAGGAAAATAAGTAGTTGCAAACGTAAGAGTTCCCGGATTTGGGACGGATGGAATGATGACAAGTTCTGGTGAGAACTAGGTCACCACCGAACCAGCTTCTTCTCCTTCGACCTAATCCCCAATTCTTCTCCGTTGCGCTCCACTCCATCCTTCCCCTACTGTCCAACCCCTCCCGAATTTGTATACCCGTCTTCAATCCTTCACTGCCTTGCACCTACTACAGTATAACATATGGCGGTCTATCTATATCACCTATTCTTTCCATGCAATACGAATTCTAAGCGAAGGAAAACTAAACTTTTCCGACCATATTGAATTGATTACATATAAAGCAATATCACTTTTAGATCGTATAAAATCTTTTCATGCTTGACTTGGAGGAACTTCGATATATCCGTGACAGAAACTATAAATGGTTATTTCCGCTCTTTAATACAAAACTTGAGGTTAGTACAAAAATTTACATACTTAAATTACGTACATACGCGGCTTTTGTTCGTTTGCGTCGCCAAATTGCGTCTTTCTTTTGAGAAGAAAATCCTCGCCGCAAATGTGCGGCATACCGCACGAGAGGGTTAATGCAAAAATCAAGTTTGGTGAAAAAAAATTTTTTTCGTCACATACCTAGCTCCAGATTTTCTCTTATTAAGCGTTCTTTATAATACCACCTCTCCTCCTTTCTTCACTCTATACCAGCTAATGTGGATCCTTTCCTGCTCTCACCAGACTCTCTCATCAACCTCTGTCTGTAAAAAGCTAAGCTCCCCCTTCTTCCCGTTTCATATTTTCGTTGAATTTTAATTTTGCATTTGCATTTGTATTTTTTTAAACTTGTGTTTTATATATTTTGTTGATTATATTTTAAACTTCTTGCTTATATCCATTATTAGCATGCTACCGATCATTTTAAATTAGTGCCAAGTCTGTATGTTTAATAATATTTAAGTATAAAAATTACATGTTTATAAACACGACGTTTTGTTATAAAGAAGACAAAACTGCCTAAGGCCCCTTAAATTAATGAAGATTTCAAATATGGTCGAGGAGAAAGTGAAATAAGTTTTAAAAGTAAATGACAGTTATCAAAAACGAAAAACGTGGTACGCATGTGGTACGTGGTACGCACGCCAGTTCTCA
Source organism: Ischnura elegans (assembly GCF_921293095.1). Lineage (NCBI taxonomy): Eukaryota > Metazoa > Arthropoda > Insecta > Odonata > Coenagrionidae > Ischnura > Ischnura elegans. The sequence goes on from NC_060252.1 coordinate 60,867,441, forward strand.
TCACCACCCTGCTCAATTAAACGCTGTGATGACCTCTCCAATTGAACGCTCGATCCGGCTGAGTGACCCGAAGAATCTACCTTCAGAAATTATTAAGCTGAAATCCATACTACGTCTTAATGGTTACGACAACGGAGCTATATCCCGAAATTTTAGAAAGATTATCAACAAGGACAACAGGAACAATTCCCAAGACACAGAAGACATAATTAGCCAAAAGAAAGCCTTACTCCCCTACGTGAAAGGAACGACGGATAAGATCGGTAACATCCTTCGGAAATTTGACATTAAAGCCATTTTTAAACCACACGCCCAAGTACGACACCTCCTCGGAAATGCCAAGGATAGGACACCACTTCAAATTGAAGGAGTATACGAAATCCCCTGCCGATCGTGTGAGAAGAAATACATCGGGGAAACCGGACGAACAGTCAAAACTCGGATAGAAGAACACAAGCGGGCCATTCGACTGGGTTACCCTTCAAAGTCAGCCGTAGCGGAGCACGAAGCCACCGGACATGCGATCGATTTCGAAAAATCAAGAGTCATCGCGAGGATTAAACATTTTAAAACCAGACTCATCCGCGAGGCCATAGAAATAAAGAAAAACAAGAACAACTACAATAGAGATACCGGATTAAGAATCAGCAATACTTGGAACCCAGTCATCCGCAACATTTCGTTATCTTCCCCCTCCAGTCCTAACCCCCCACACCCTCCGCCCACCCCTCCCAACTGAAATATAAAAAAGGCAGCAAAAACCCAATCCTAACATTATTCCCTTGAAAAAGTGACCAGCAGTCGGTCGCGAAACGTCGGGGCTATCTCCATCACGACACGCGGCATACACCCGTATGTGACGTACTTTTAATCATCATGAGCCGCAAAAGCTTCAACCGAGAAACATGTATCAGATCTGTCTCCTAACGAAAGCGAATGTAATCTTACATAAGCACCACGTTTTTCGTTTGTATCTGATATGTCTTCTGATACGTCTTTTGTGTATGATACTTCTCAAACTTATTTTACTTTTCTCATCATTTGAAATTTGAAAATTTCAATAATTTAAGGGGCCGTAGGCAGTTTTTTCTATCTTTTCAGCAAAACGTGGTGTTTATAAAAATGTTATTTTTATAGTTAAATATTATTTTAGACTTTTTTGTTTTTTATAGAGGAATTTTGTATTCGATTTAAATTTTAAGTGCAACCATCACGTGGCTGACTCAAATATTGCCCCTTATACCCGACAGCGATAACGATTATTATAATTTCAAGCAGCAAGAAAAATTTTCTGAAATTTTATTTCTGAATATTATTCGAGGTACACTTCCAATCGTGGTAAAAGTATAAGAAAATTGCATCGTCATCCAGTTCTGAGCTACCCTGGAAATTTCAGAGCACTAGTTAATCAGTAAGGTGTCGAAATCTGAGTTGCACGATTTTGCCCCGAAGGACAAACAAGAATGCGAGTTTAATAAAGCGTGGTAAAATAAATCAATTAAAAAATAAAATATATTTATAAAAGCAACTATCTCCACCCTTGGCCCTTTCACTAACTCAAAATTAGTCACAATGCCATCCAATTCTTTCTGTTTCCCCATATGAAAACCCATTTTTTCCATTCGAAAATGATTCGAGCCCTTGCCTCATGGTCGCTTCGCCTGGCACCGATCGGATTACCTCGCCTAATCCCGATATACGACTTAATATTTAGTTTTGCAATGTTATGACCAATGCCGCACGGTGTAACCTTGTGCGAAGGCTTAGTGCTACGTGAGATTTAGATGAATGACGTCCACGAATAAGTTTCCCTGTTGACTTGTTCTGTGTTGGAAAATAGTGTACCTTACATATGGCACTTGTGGTGATGGAAAATGAATTCCGGTTTACCCGACGCTGTGATTTTATTCCGTTTCCAATGGTGACTTTTCGTTCAAGGTTTCCATTTCGTGTGCACCCACAAACAGGAAACTTTGACGACAAGGGTGACGGGAAATGAACTGGTCAACGACCCTTAAAGTTTTCGAGTCATATGTCTATGGCTCAGTCTGGGGTGATCTCTACCCTAACAATTACAACCAATCATCGTGATAAATTTATTTGTAAGTTCTTTCTCGGACTAACTCGTACCTGGTAAAATCTTTACTCATCCCAATGGTACGTAAATGTGTTGCACGGGTTTATTTATAAACTTACATTAATTTGAAAGCCAGTTGTCTTAGAATATCTCCTGTCATAATAAAATATTAAAACGATTTCAAGAAATTATTATAGACCACGTTTAAGATAACAAACTTGCGTCTTACTTTAACATGTTCCAACAATGAATTCATTGCCCATTTTTTTAGCTCATTGTACCAAAAATAATACTTCAAAATGAAAATGGATGGTTGGAGAGATTTTGTAGGCCGTGCATATAAGTTATCAAAATATTAAAAATATTTATGAATACTATGATGTCGTTAATAACCCACAAAAGCACCAAACCCTAGGATAAAAAATTCTTATCAGCGGATAAGTCTATTAGTTTTTTCTATTACATCCAAAATTTATAAATTCGATATTAAAATTTACTTTGCACGCATCAGAGCCTGTAACTTAATTGCACGATTTGAAATCTAAAGTAATTTGAAGTTTAATGCCTATTCATTGAAATCAAAAATGCTGTGATATATACCAAGTGACGGCAGAAAAAACTGGCACAGCCCAAAAAGGTTTACCGATACCCGCAAAATATTATGCTTCACCAGCGTTTATATTCCTTCTTTCAATATTCTTGTAGTCGTGATTGGATGCATAACTCATATGCAAATAATGACTTTTCTAAAACCTTTATAGCCCAGCCACCCAACGGTCCTATTTGCGTTCAACCTGAAATAACTTTCCGGTTACTTTCACCCGAATCTATTTTCAATTTCTTAGTCGTTTCCACATCGTTAGCCTCAAGCTAAAATCTGGATCACTGCCGGGAGCACAATGTTGTTCTACCAATCATATAAGTCAACAGGGTATGCTAAAATATTTATGGAAATTCGTACTACCTCATTATTCAAAATTTATTTCATCAGAAGAAGGACTTTGCGATTCCTATTATGTTGTGATACGGATGGCTTCATATACACATTCTAAATCCAATAATCTAAATTATTATCTGCAAGGCACCTCAATGGGCATGCTGTTATTACATATATATTTCACGCAATCCTCGTTACTAAACACCTTTTGGTTAAAAAATATTTTGATCGAAGCAGATACATTTCCAACTAAATAGGAGGGATGCATTCATAAAATCTCTCAATAAAGTCCTTCGCCTCGTGAACGTCGTCATTCCCTCCTCATCCTATCCGTATACTCTGTCCTTATGTATCCTATGAAGTTTGCCATCAGTATAAGTTCTTGAAATCCATCTACCTCCTTTATAAAGCCTAAAAAAGATATGTATTGAATGCGCCACTGACAATGAGTACGATCGCATAACTATCGCACTCTCTGCAGGTGCAGTAACAGGTTTCACTACGCTAGATTTTCAAGGATATCGCTACTATTGAATTCAGCATATGAAGGTAGTATGGAGTATGCAACGGAAGTTCCATTATAATATTATATTCGTGTTACTCAACATCAGGTATATAAATGAAGATGTGGATTTAGTGACTGTCTTCTTAAATGGTGATTAAAATAAAATAAAAAATTTGGAACATTCAGAGGGTTGCATAAAAAGACGATAGCCAGGAAAATAGTGCGTTTCCATTGAAAAATGTCAATTATCGATTCAGTGCTACAAAGGGCATGCAATGAAAGGTTTTATAAGACTCATATTAATATTGAATATGTCAGACTACAATTTGAGCAATTTTTATTTTGGTACGTCCACTCACAACGGGATCACAGTACTCTCCGTGCACGATTACCTTGTCATTTTTTCCAATGAAGGTGGCAGAAAAGAGACGCCCAAATCTGAAATGAGGACGAAATATAATTGCAGAGATTTTGGTGAGGCATGTATTTGTCTAGAGCTTTAAATTTACCCGGAAAGAAATAAAGGAAAGATGTGTGTATACAACAAACTCCACCCTTCGACAATCTCTGGTTCTGTCTCGTAATAGGGGAGCCTTTTAACTGTCGGGAATAGAAGTCGGGAAGTTTTTTATCACCTAGCAACTATAAATTGTGTTTTTAAACAATGTTTTCAGTTGGTTAATGCCCATGCAAAGTCTCATTAAGATCGGCCGGATAGTTTTAAAGCGGTGGTGTGTAAAAGTTCCCAAGTCGCTGTACGAGACGGAATTAAGTCATGAACAGTTCCGCACCATGACTTCCTATAACTTTCGACGAAGCCTCATCCAGCAAGAATTCGTTACTGAACGTTTTGTTGTTTTTGACGAAGAAGCGCCATCAAAGACAACCGTTTATCGCTGGTTGCAGAGTTTCAGCGAGGATGCTCTAGCCTCAGTGACGAACTGAAGGGCGACGAAAAATCGCCGTCACTCAAGAAAACGTGGATGGCGTACGTAAAATGATTATGAAAGATCGTCATATTACATACCGTAAGATTTAGGCACCATTGGACACCTCAGGGACCTCAGTTTAAAGGATCTTACACGAAGAGTTAGGTGTTAAAAAATTGATTTCCCGCTGGATACCGCACCTCCTCACAGAAGAACAGATAGCAGCTCGAGACAAATGGTGTCGAAATACTCTACAACGATTCAATTCAGGAGCATCGAAGCAGGTTTACAAATATTGTAAGTGGTAATAAACCATGGATCTATAGCTACGAGCCTGAATCAAAACGCCAATCTACAGAATGGGTCTTCCAAAGTGAGCTCAAACCAACAAAAGTTGTTCGCTCTCGCAGCATTTCCAAGAAAATGGTCGCATCGTTCGTAGCCATATCAGGGCATGTAGCGACGATTGCTCTTTAAATTAAAGAACAGTTAATACACAATGGTATATGACCATTTGCTTGACGGAAGTGATCGCAGAGCTTCGAAAAGATAACCCAAATCGACGCATTACGCTCCATCATGACAATCCATGCTTACACACCGCTCGAAGCACAAAGTCGTTTTTGGAACAGCAAAACGTCGAAATTCTTGATCATCCTCCATACAGCCGGGATTTAAGCACCAATAATTTTTTCATATTCCCCAGAATCAAGAATATTTTTCGAGAAGAGCGCTACCAGATGTCTGAAGAAGCGGTTGATGCCCACAAAACAGCCATTTTGACTACCCCTACTTCAGAATGGAATAAATGTTATAACGGCTGGTTCCATCGAATGCAAAAGGGTACCCTCGTATTGAAATCTAGTCTTCATCATCTTTCATAATCTCGTGACCTTCCACCGTCATGGGCAAATGAACTTTGACCGAAGCTGACTTTGCTTATTCTCAAGCAGCCGGCCTCACATGTACATTTACTGACCGGACAGATACATATCGAAAGGAATATCCTAGCGGAAACGGAAACGAGTGTATCAGTGAAGCGCCAAGGGGATCAAGACAAAAAACGGTATGTCACACCGTATTTTTGCCATAATACCGTATTTTATTCTTGTATACAAGCATTTTCAAAGAAGAGCACGAATTAAAATGTTGCTGTTCGTTCCGTGTTGTTAAATCCGTTCAGCAAGAGACGCACATGGTAGGTATTTACGAATGATAAAAGACCACGTCACATTATTCATTAAAGAAGTTTACAATATATATTAATAAACAAATAGTCATTATGGTTCAAATCTTCTTGAAAATTACTACATGTCGCTGCCTGAATGATCCCAACGTTCCCTAACCACTGCTCCTCACTTTTTCAAGAGAATATGGTAATGCAGGTCTGTTTTTAATTCATATTCACATAATATATGCGTCAGGTGGTTAATGGAGGACGAGAGGAAGGTGACTAACTTGGATGTTGTCTCTCAAGATTACTGGCTGGCACGCGCGGCTTATGTTGACACAGGTTCCAGGTTCAAAAAGAGACTAGCATCGCTCGATTAACGTTGGGGCCACCAAAATAGTGACGCAGAGATATGTCTTGAAAATTTTAAGCTATAATGATGAACATCCCGCGAAGGTTTAAAGAAGAATTTTAGACCGTAAATAAAATGAAGGTCGGGATAATAACCGTAGAAAACTGTATTTTTCCAATGTCACAAATGTGGTAAAGTATTATAATCGAATAAACACAGACATATAGAATAATATAAAACCTTTACGTATGGTATGGTATATGGAGGAGGCGACCGACAGCTGAGGTCATGTGCGCCATGAGGGAAGGGTTGGTAAGGAAGGGTGGAGAGAAACCTGGCGTCGGCATTAGCCTGCTCTTATCGAAAAGCGCCAAGGGAAGGTCTCTGAAAATTCTCTGCCGCTGCCGGGATTTGAACCCGGGCCCACCGGGTGGGAAGCCAACACTCTAGCAACCACACCAACCCGATCCCCCTAAAACCTTTACTGTATTCATAATATTACATAGATAGCTCGGCAATCTTCATGTCCAAGCTCTTAAACATCAGGCTTTCCTAGCATGAATTCTGTTAATGGGATATTTTTTATGACCATTAGATTCTATTCACGTTAACAATCTCCCTTCCGAGCACAAAAATTTATCAAAGAATGACAAACGAAATGCGACATAAATTCATTGACTACTGTCAAACCGTGGAATTGCATGAGGCAAAACGAGGCAACGTCAAATTATCCTCGGTTAAAGTAATACTATTACGCTCATTATTTTTATAAAATTAGTAGAGTATACGAGTGCGTAATTAAAATTAATATTTGATACTTAATTAAAAATAATATTAATGTATGAATAAGTCCTTAATTAAAAATTGATAGCCGCTATTGAATTGAGTTTTTGTAGCGTTTTAAACAAATTACCGGACACTATTTTACGAAGTCGCATACAATTCCTGCGTAAATAAGCCATATGAATATATTTATTACAAATATAGACTTAATTATATATTTTTGTTCAAATTGAGTTTAAATTTATCCAAACCTATGCCTTAAAAAGTGTCCCTTAGAATTACCGCTGAAATTAGGAAAATAATAGGCATTAATGAGTAAAACAAATATGCACTGTACAGAACAAGAGCTTACATATTAATCAAGGCCACCGTATTTGAACTCTCTACCACCTTAAACCAAGAACCTTGTTATGTGTTAAGGTTCGATGGAAAACATAAAATATATGAGAATTTGTTTCCGAACGGATAGGTGTATTAATTTGTTCTTCCCCAGAAAACATGAACAATACTTTCAAGACAGTTGGGACTATGCAACTAAATCAATTCAATAAATATTTTTTGTGGACGATTGGGGCCCTAACACTCCCTCCCTATCGTCTATTGAGGCGATTTGATTGAGCCTGTTGATCCAGTATGCGAATGTTTTGGAAGAATGATTATAGGGAAAATGGAGATGTATAAATAACTATCATTCAAATTTGACTCTGTTGGAGGAATTCACACTGAAGACATTATTAAGTTCCAAATTATGTGCATTTTACTTTGAAAACAGTAGTAAACATCTCAACCCGAAAAATTCCCTTGGAGCTCCCTCACAAATATCTTTCATCGGCAGCCTAATTGTCAACGAAACGAATGCTAGGTGGAACTCACAAGTCAAATCACCCTAATGCGCACTTCGTTCGTTCGTTAAAAAAGTTCAAACAACTTACAGGAATTAAGTACGCTTAGATGTACTAATATAAAGGAAAAGAAAAGAATATGTATACCTTTCACTACAGGAAGCATCCACCTTTAAGTCAGAAATACATTCTATTGTGAACATGTATATTTTGCGTAACACTAATGTGTAATGTAAATCTGTAAAAAAAATCTGTAAAATAGTCTGCTGCATGCTCACTGCTTTAAAAATCTCCACCACTTATACCACTTTAATATTTCATTCTTTTACTTATAAATCTTTGCACGGTGTTTGGTTACCCCCACACAAGTTTCGATTTTAGTGGCAAATTAGAGCTTCCCTATTTGTTTTCTAACAAATTTACATGTTTGAGAGCATTAAAATTATTAAAGAAAATAATTTACTTTGCAGGTTTCGAGCATTCAACACACAATATAGTCGCACATATCTCCACAAAAAATTTCCACAGAGCGTCCTTACATGCGTCTTCCACCTGCAGTGTAATCACCAAAGGAGATGCTACCAAATCAGATATTTCTCGCAAAACGCACACTTAACCGCTAAGTGTTCCCAAGTATCATTAGTAAGAATACATCCCTCCATCTCTCTTGGACCTCCATCTTACAATCAACATCCACCCACTTTGCTCCTCCTCCCGTCCTTAATCTTGCTAATGAAATTCCACCGACCGAGAAACCGATTCCTCAGCGCAAATTCCAAGGCACCTACTACCTACATAGGGAGAGACCAAGAATGGCTAATTCAAATCCGACTTGGTTACTTGCACTGGGGATAAATCAGCTTTAGTAGCCCTTTGATGCATTGAGCACGCTTAACATTCCACCATTCAACAAAGTATTTTCGGAAAGGTTCCTTGTGGTGTCTTCTCTCAACCACCATGGCGTACTAGTAATACGTTGAAACTTTTCTTACTATTTCTCTTCAGTTCATGGTTTATTTGAAAAAGCAAAAGGTACGGCTAAGTGTTAACTATTCAAGACTGCGAAAACAAAGAGGCTATAAAAATACTTTTCAAATGCATCCGCAGTTATATCTTTGATCACTGCTCTCATCTTTTTATTTGGAGACACCCTCACAGCAATGAATGATCATTGTTATACAAAAAAAGATAGCAATTTATATAAAAAATACTATTTATCTCAACCCTTTAGGTGATATAAATTGACATAATTTAAATACAACTTTTTGCACAAAAATCAAAACGAAAAATGATGAAAAAGTGATGTCAAACAAATGATCGTATGTATGAAAATTTGATATCATCGCTATGGATGAAAATAGAATACAAAAAAAAATATCACCAGTAAATTAATATCTACAGGAAAGAGTTCGATCAGTTATTAATTTTCATTGTAGCGTACCAAAGCAGTGTAAAAAATTGCTGGGAAAATTATTTTTTTATCTTTATGGCTTTTACGTGGTAGCTAAGTTTTAATCTAAAATAGGAATCACTGATTGATATATTAGAAAGACATCACTATGCTGGTAAAGATGAATCGCATTTAGTAGTCCTCTGATGCATAGAGGACGTTTAGTACCATTTCATCAATTTTCACGCACTATGTCTTGAGTCTCACTATCACCTTTACGTTTTAGTAATATGATAAACAATTTTTCTTCTTCTCCATTTTTTCTCTTAGGTTGCGAATTCTCACGATTTGACTGCTTGGTTTTAAATCCAGACTACCACAAGAAGAAAGATAGAAGGATATAAGTAATTTATTCTAATTATATCCACGTTAATCAAATAATGGTTTTACATCCAATAAGGCATAAAGTCATACGGAATATTTTCATAAAATCTTTTTTGCATTCACTGAGGCAGATGATATAGAGTGAATTGTCATCTTCCTTTAATCTTTCTTGGCATCAAGACTTGCCATCCCTTACTTATTAAGTCATTATTTTTTATTGTATAAATTGATGAAAAATCTTAAAACAATTAGATAATTTTAAAAGAAATATGTAAAAATGGGCCCAAAAGTGGCAAAATCTGAAATGATGGCAATGTTGATAAAATGTAAATGGAGTGTCACTGTTGAGTGCGGACATCGAAATACAATTTTACGCCAGGACTAAATGGGTCATTCCATGTGAATTCAACACACCACTCAACCCGACCACCTCAGATTTCTTTCAAATTTGGTGTATTCAATAGTACTGGTAAGTGATGGAAAAATATCAATTTGTAGAGGTCAATGATGATTTTGACAAAAGTTACAGGTCCGCAAATGTTGTGAATTTGTCAAAATTTCAGCGTGTCTCTCTAAAGATAAATGACTATAATTCCGGTTATATTCAAGGTAGAAAAATGAAACTTATGGTTTTGGAAAGGTAATATATAGGGCTTTACAATGATATACAACACGTATATATATAGCTTTACAATGATATACCTTGACCTTTGACCTTGAATATCTCAAAACACCCCCCCTTCAATTTTTTTTATAAAAATATATGTTAATGCTCATACATTTTTCTACACGCATACAAAATATCAAGATGGCACACCTAGGGCGTCATGCCCAAAAAATTATTTGTCTACAGAACTACACAAGCAAAATGCAAGAAGTACCACTTAAATATGAAATGCCCATTGTTGAACGGTATAGGTCATGGCTATATCATTACAGTGTTACAGAAAACAATGTGATGGGTAGCTTCAATGAAAATATAATAAAACTTTGTTTCAACTCACCTCATAAGTTTCCAATTAAATTGTTGATGTTCGCCAGGTCTGATCCAGGGAGACTGTATGTCCTTCCAGTTTGTTTCAAAGGATCGAGCCTTGTGAGAATGTCATATCTTTTGATGATATGACTGTCTGGTTTGGTAGGGAACACAAACGATGGAGATGGTCCATGTGGGTGCAAGAATCGGGTTTGTACTTCATCTGTGTCTTGATAAGTGTGTTCGACATATGCAACCCACCAGTGATTATTGTATAAACAAGCAACGAATCCATGTATGTCTGTAAACAATATTTCTCTCACCACAGCTGTCACTGACTCACCTCTACACTCTGATGAGATGGAATATGCCTTTGTCTTCACTATACCTTTTTTAATAGGTATGACACAATGAAGTTTATGGGTACCAGGAATCGTCCTAGTATTTTCGAAACGATGCTTTAGCCTGGCCATGTCTTCATCGTGATGGGTAGTCGGTGTATAATTGAAGGTACATGAAGGGATATTTACTTTGCTCCACTGAAACAACTCTTGTGCTGTCAATATGTGGTTATCGAAAGGTCTCTTGAGGCTTGCAAGTGTGGCTAGTCTTTTTACGGTCCCTGCAACCCCATCACAAGGTCCTTTGCCATGAGCTGTAGTAAAAAAATGCCATTCTGCAGTGACACCAAAGTCTTCCTGATGGTAGCTCAGATTAATGAAATCCTTTCTATTTTTATATTGGGCAGCACATCCATCGGAAAAATAATAAATGTACTTTGGAGTTGAAAAGTGGCATTTCAGGAAATTGATGAAATTGCGCTGGAAGCAATAGACACGTACGGTATCATGGTGAAGGCAGTCAGATATTTCTACATATGACACATGCTGTATTTTATTAGATGTAACGTCTCGATAGTAAGCCACGAATGGATGAATTGTGGCTTGTGAGTTATTCCAGTGAAATCCTTGAACTTCATCTTGAATGATGGAGTAATTCTCTGCAAAATCACAAACCACAAGATATTCATTCACTTTGAGTTCTTCTTTTGTAGTTTTAAAGAATTGTGACTGCTGTTGTGTTATGAATGAGTGTCGTATTAGCTGCTTTAAACTGGATGAAAATGCCTCTAGGAAATCATCCGTTGATTTTGTTAAAGTCTCTAAAACTGCCCTGCCAGTAGTTAACCAACACTTATATGAAACTTCATCTATGCCATTTCTACGGAAGAGTTCAAACAGATAATCATTTAGTTTTTCTACACATGGACAATAGGGACATGCACCAAAGAAGCATGCTGGAAGAGCGGGATTGCATGTAACAAATGCTAAACAATGCTTGTATGATGGTAACGTATGTTCTTCGTGCTTGGTTAGCTCCTTTAATTTACATCCTTCAAACATCAACTTAAAATTTTGGTGGGAGACGCAAACACAAACAGAATGGGTTCCACTAGCACCCGCGAGAACACAGTGCTTCGGCCGCAATTCACAAAATTTGGAGATTCCAATTTTAAATCTGGATATGTTTCCTTGAAATATCTGTACATTTCCTTGAGATTGTGCAACACTAGCTGCTTCTGCTTATGCAGTCTAACCCCATTTTCTTTCACCGACACATAGTCCTTTTTTCCTGGCATCATACGGCTCATGTTATAGTCACAGTAAAAGTCACGTACACATCGAACTGTTTTCTCACATAATGTCTTACCTGGCTTTGGATTTGGTGTTACTAAAATACAATATTCTGCCACTAATTGTTTGGCTCTCCGTACCATGTAATCTGAGGCAGAAAATTCTTTCATGGTTTTCCTAACACTCCAGCTCTTCGGAAGCACAGTCAGAATCTGTACCTTGTCACATACACTGTCTGAACAATGAAACTTATCTTTGAGCTGGGCTATGATTTCACTTTCTGCATGTTCTACACTTTCTTCTTTTTCAGGTTGCTCCAAAAAAGTATGCTCCAAAACTGAGGCTACCTTTTTCAATTTTTCTTTTGGGTAATTTTTCTCATTTTGAAGTCTCTTTTTCTTCACAGGAGATGCACCTAAACACTGAAGGCTACTATTTAAATAATCCAGGGCAATAGCAGGTGCTATTTCATCTTCACTTACATCTTCTTTGGAAGTCCCTGGCATAGCAGAGGCTACTTCAGCATGTTCTGATAACTTCTGTGATAATTTTTTTCGGCATTTACTGCAAATTTTCCCACCTATCAATACATTAGGTGATTCATTTGCCATCCAATCCTGAACGTCTCTCAAATTTTTCTTTACTCTTGCATGGCCTTCTTCTTTAAATGGATTGCAACAGTACATTTTTGACTTGAAAGCCATTTTTCACAAACTAATGTTTCACATAAAATAAATAGTGCTAAAAATCACTTATGCACTTCACTGTAGTTCCAACTGAAGTCACATCCTGGGACAAGCAACACATAATTAGCTTAAATGACTGTCTGATTCTCACACATGCACTTCACTGTAGTTCCTACTGAAGTGACATCCATGGGACAAGCAACAGATAAGTAGCTTAAATGACTGTATGATTCTCACTCTAAATTAAACCCTCTAAATCTAATCAGATTAGTCTCTCACAGTTTGATTCAATAATGAAAGTATGTAATTAGGTTAACTGCAAATTAGTCTTAATTAGATTAACCACTCAAGCGTGACTATAAATGCCCGTAGTTCCTCTCTAAGCGTGCGCAACGCACTGTATGAGTCTTCTAAATGCCATGCCTAAAGCGTGGGCGATAGACCAAAGGCGTCCGAGTCTTTCATTAAGAATTCCTATCTCTTACACTTCCATTTGTGTACTTTTAGTAAGTGTATATGAGATATATCTGCCTGCTTTCATTCTGTGCCTCTTCATTGCCTTCGTTTGCGTGCTCGTATTTTTTAATGATATTTTTTCCAGCTGATGCTAGGATGCTTCCTTTAGAAGCAGCGCCTGGTGGACCCTCACAGAAGATAGTCTTCCACTCACGCTCCGATTTATGTGTTTTCTTAGCGATTGTGTGTTCTGCATGGGGGCGCTGATTGCTTTCCTCTGTGGTTCATTATCATCTGCTTTTCTTTCTCTTTCATCGTGGCAATAATAGTGAAGGCATTGACCTGAATCTTGCAGCAGTGGAGGGGGCCCGAAAAAATTACCATTTTATCTAGTGTAAATTGGATACCGAAGGGGGGATTAGCCCCCCCTAGCTCCTCTTTGGAACCACCCCTGGTTTTTACCAATTTTAACTGTATTTTCATTGAAGCTACCCATCACATTGTTTTCTGTAACACTGTAATGATTTAGCCATGACCTATACCGTTCAACAATGGGCATTTCATATTTAAGTGGTACTTCTTGCATTTTGCTTGTGTAGTTCTGTAGACAAATAATTTTTTGGGCATGACGCCCTAAGTGTGCCATCTTGATATTTTGTATGTGTGTAGAAAAATGTATGAGCATTAACATATATTTTTATAAAAAAAATTGAAGGGGGGGTGTTTTGAGATATTCAAGGTCAAAGGTCAAGGTCAATGACCTCGAGTATTAAAATTATTATAAATAGGCCGTGTTGTATATCATTGTAAAGCCCTATATATTACCTTTCCAAAACCATAAGTTTCATTTTTCTACCTTGAATATAACCGGAATTATAGTCATTTATCTTTAGAGAGACACGCTGAAATTTTGACAAATTCACAACATTTGCGGACCTGTAACTTTTGTCAAAATCATCATTGACCTCTACAAATTGATATTTTTCCATCACTTACCAGTACCATTGAATACACCAAATTTGAAAGAAATCTGAGGTGGTCGGGTTGAAAATGTCACTTTTCTGTGTTGAATTGACGTGGATTTACCCAAATAGAAAGGGATGAAATCACGATTTGCTTAAAATAACGGTATCTCTATCACTATACCCCGACTTAAGACGAACGAGAAACTTTTTTTTATTGTTTTTAAACGTCAATGACCCCAAAAGGTCGCTCCAAAATTAATAAACCCTTTTTCTGCGGGAGGAAAAGCTGCAATCAAGTGAACCTTCCCCCAAAGAAGAGAAGAGTAAAAGAGGAAGAGATGAAATATGGCTCAATGATATGAATTAGTGCGGAGGCATTAATAATAGGAGGAAGTGTGGTGGTACGGATATTTGAGAGGCGGGGGGGGGCTTCGAGGTCAAGGAAAATCGAAAGGGCAAGAGGGCAAACGAGGCATTAATTCGAAGAGTAAGGGACACGTGACGCCTCGCTGAGGGAAACGGAACGGGAAGAGGGCATATTAATGGGGGCATAAATGCTTATGTTAACGAGGACCGTAAATTATTGACGGCAAGTTGGCAATTAATTGGGGCATTTTTGCTTGATTTATTTCCCATTATCTTTTTTGAGAAATACGGAAAACAGCGGGTGGAGAAAATGAGAGGTAAGGATAGGATCGACGGAAATAGAATGAATAAACTTAAACTTCGTCGTAAATAGTGGAGGGCCGTCATTCAAAAATTTGGATCGATTAAGGAACTTGTAATAAAGCAGGTCAGGGGTAAGATGTCCGATAAACTCTTCTCTAAATGATAAAATTATTTAAATAAATATTTTAATTTTCCTGGGTTATACTAATCAGGAATTCATCTCGGGCTCTATACTAGGTTAATTCGGCCGTATCGGCCGACGTTTCGGAATACGACTTTTTTTCCGTTTTCAAGGCATACTATTGACTGAATTTATGAAATTGGGCATTCAGATATTTTTCGGGAATTTTTGTGTCATTTAACTTCTTTTCTACTCCTTTCAAGAAAAATTGGTAATTGCATCTCATAGAAGAGTCAATAGGGTAGTTTCCTTCATCGAAGAAAACGAAAGGCATTGATTGCGATTCGTTACCCACCATTAGTGTATTCATAATACACAAATTATTTGGTTTTAGAAATACCGGTTTAGACGAATGGCAAGGGCCAAATTTTATCCTCATTTGAAAAAGGCCAGATTGGCGCCCATGCGATGCCACTCCACGTGACGTCACAGGGACCTAGTTTCTACACGAGAGTATAGGAGTTATACATCGTCTGAGGTTACCAATGCATGCAAGAGGCACAGAGCTCAGGGGAACATGTCTTAATAATAACCTATTAAAACTGGCTAGGGTCGGAAAGTTTTCTTCGTTTGATAAGGTATTAATAAAACTTTTTTAAGCCAAGCGCTACCAGATAGCATGGCACTCAGCTACCCGCTAGCATCCTGCGTCGTATCAGCGCTCAGAGCCTCTCCAAGGTCACCTCACAAGGCGGGAGGGGGAACCAGAAATGCGTCACACGGACTTTTTTCCCATCATTCCTACTTACGCGTCGCGTTTTCGCGTGCTTGAAAATTTTCACTTTTCACTTAATCGCAAAAAATAGATATCGTCATTTAAAAATCTAAAAGCGTGAAATACGTACTCCAGGAGTAATAATCTTTCGATTTACGCAATAAAAAAATAATCGGAAACCACCCTTTTATCAAATCGGCTTCTATCATTTGCTTCATACTGACTCGTAGCACGAATGTGACTTGTAGCTTTTAAACTCGCGCTGACTTTGTGTTGAAGGAAAAACTTATATTTAAGTTCTAGGCAGACCCTGAACATTACTCGTTTCTCTTCATGCATATTTTCACATCTTGATTCCTTTTCAAGTCAGAAACTTCAGATAGAGAGTTGAAGAAAGTACTCAAGGGGAATCAAGAGTCTCGTCCATGTCCCTGAAGGATGAAGTCGGAAAGGTGTAAGAATGAGAGACGAAAGAGGGAGAAGGAAACAGCAAAATAAAGGAAGGAAGATAAAAGCGATGGCAGTGAAGAAGTTAAGAAAGGGGCATATGGCTGTATAAATATGAAACGGGTTGAAAATCTACAGGCGAGTAAAATTGCGTACGACCTACAAATGCTACGTAGGATTTGGTAATCTTTTTTCCAAACGGCGCGGCGTTTATCTAACTTGTATAATCCTTTCATGCAACACATTTTACCTTGATCCAAGAGCACCTATTTTACAATATTTGGTAACATAATCAAAACAATTCTCACAATTTTTTTAAATTATCATGTATACTAAATAAGTAAATATATTTAAAACTGACAGATAACTACAAACAACCCACAAGAGATTAGAAGAAGACCATTTTTATGATTCCCACCCGTCTTTATATTAAGTTAACGGGCGTATGAGATACCTGTTTCTCGAACAGATATCTCACAATGAAATTAATCTGGAATCTCAAAAAAGATGAGGAAAATTCAGTGGAGGGGAAATGTGTGGGTGTTTGCCAAAGTGGAGTGAGTCTGCTAAAGATACAAGCTTATAGGGTTAGGCCTGAGTTAAAATGAATATTAAATACTAAAATTAGGCTTTGAATAAGTCTCTTAACATGTAAAATTACGGTTAATAATATCGAAAGGACACCTGTACTCTTGTGGGACTAATTAAAATTCCGATAAAATATTACGATTTATCTCTTGAAAATACTCGTATCCCGTTAAAAAAATTTCGATTTATAGGATTTTACATCATGGTATGGCTATGGATATCATCAGAAGAAATACTGTGAACCTTCAACGGGTGGTAATTTTTAAACAGATAATACTTCCTAATATTTATTCGTGATAATTTCTTTGGGCGTAATACATTTGTTTCTACTACTTGTCGACATAAATCGATGGTTATTGGACCAAAATATATCTAAAATTGTCAAAAAAAAATGGGACATCCGATGCATTTAAATAATGTAATATACCTATTTTAACATTTTGATAACATTTCAGGTATAATTGCAGGGCTCATATTTTTCGTGAATCACAATAGCCAGTCAATATAGCGAACCTGATTTTATATAAGAGATTTGATTCTTTTTCCAAGTCGATAAACACCGCCTGCTAGATATGCTGCCTCCAAATTTTGAAATCGTGCCAAAAACAACGATTTTGTGATTTTTGCGGCCCTATTCTTAAGAAAGAGGCATCACTTAATCAATATTCACACGATCCAGTTTTTCTTTTCATTCAGCACGGTGACACGTAAAGTGTACGCAAGTAAACGGGACAGCAAAATGATTTCTACCGATTTTGTATCCAACTGGAAAGCAATGAATGACTTCTTCATCTGAATGAAAGCTTCATCGTTACGTCATCGGCAGGCGCGAGGAATGAATTAAAGGGATGCCTGAATGATGAATTGATTTGAATATCAGCATTTTTTCCTATTTAATCTGGTAAAATTCCAATTTTCCATCGATAAGTTGACAAAATGCGTGTGGTCTCTGATACCAAATCTGTAATCTATTGGCAGTCAGAAACACTTCACATGCCTTTTACACTTTCCACAGAAAGTTACCTGATAAAGGTGATTTACCAGTCAATACCACAGAATTCATGACTAAATTAATTGAGATAAGATAAAAGGGTTAGAGATGAACTGTAGTATCATGTATGATCTTAGGTTTTCCCGGCGTATCAGTTGCAGAAAAGTTTCTCGGGTTTTCCACCGGTTGATGTCGTCCATGTCTCCCGACGTTTCGATCCGCGACTTGCTGATCATCCTCAGGGGATCTTCCGAATGATCGGAAGGAACGATCGGACGGAATCTTCGGAAGATCCCCTGAGGATGATCAGCAAGTCGCGGTTCGAAACGTCGGGAGACATGGACGACATCAACCGGTGGAAAACCCGAGAAACTTTTCTGTAGTATCACTGTTTGCAAAAAGTTTTGCCGATTTCGATATATGCTTAGATTTCACGACCAGCCATGGAACAACAACAAACATGGAATTTTAACACAAGAAATAGGATAATGAGCATGAATAATCCACCTTTCACAAGCACTGGCTCTATCGATCACTACAGACGCCAAAGTCTCATTCATTCAATTTAGTAAGCAATAATATTATATTCAAAACTCAGAAGGGATATCAGAATACCTAATAATATATAAACTATCATCTCATTCCAGTATGTGACATTTCAATTCCTAAAAATAAAAAAATAAACTCTTATCTTAGAGGAAAGTATAGCATTACTTTATTGATTAATCAAGAGAGACGGCATTGTTTTTTTTTGTGGGGAAAAATAATTTTGCACCAATGAGGTCTCTTATTCAAATCCGAAGTCGTAATTATTTTTTTAAAAATTCGTCAGATGAAAAGTAAAGTATATTACGTCTGAATGCATATCTTTCCCATTCAGTCATTTTCTCGTTAGTTGAAAATAAAATTACCGCTCCCTTTTCAGGTGCCGCTGACGTCATTATAGCTCGAGTTAACTTTCTTTTCGTTCGGGGGAAACTTCTTTAATAATAATAGTCTTTTTATGCAGGGAAAGAAACGTTCGCAAGGATGTAAACTGCAACGAATAACGCGATGTTAATACACAAGACCATAGAGGAGTGAAGATGTATTGACCAACTCGACACAAGTTATTGACGTCATCAGCTTATCTGCGGAAGAGTTAATGGCGTTGACATTTCGATCTGCCCAAAATCGTTATCAGCTTATTTAAGGAAAAGTTAAAAACTACTGTAAAATTCGACGAAATGTGGATAATAAGAAAATACGTTCCCCCTAAGCTTTTAAAGCCCCACGATTTTAGTTAGTAAAAGAAAATATTCTGAACGATCCGATTGAACACCGATATTGCATAACTTTCTGGTCTCGCAGGAAAGATAGATGAGGCATATATATGTTGGGATGAATAGATTTCGCTCTAATTATAAAAGGTACTTGAACTATGGAATGACTTTCGAGAATGCGTGGTAGTGTTGTAAAAAAATAAAATTCATTCGAAGGTGACAATGCAACGTAAGAAGAGAAGTGGTATCCAAGGTACTAACGGGGTTTCAAGGAGGAGCTAAAAGGAACTGCGTGTGAAGGGAAAGAAGGCTGGGGGAACACAAGTATCTACACACCACCATCACGTGTCGGAATTTCTGAAGAGCAGAGAGAGAAGGCGCAACAAGGACCGAAAGTGGGGAGGAAAAACCCTCCTCCCAGCGAATATGCGGCTGATGACGGTTTAGATGCCTTTTGCGCGTGAAAAAGAGGGGCCTTGATTCTTTTTATTCATTTATTTCCGCAATCCGCACTCCCCCTTCGCGGATTTTTCGGTGCTCGGAAGAGTGTGGAGTGAAGGAATGTGATTCGCGAAAGAGGGTGAGAATTGCGATTCAAGTGCAGGCGGCGTTGCGAAGGCGCGAAATGTGTGGTCGGAGGAGGGGCGCGTGTTTTGTGTGAATAAGTTGAGGTTGTCATGCATGGAGGCGCTAAGGCGTTGGGAATGGTGGGCTGATAATTGAGGCGTTTTGAGTGCTTTCGCCGAGTGGGGGTGTGGAGAGTGGGAGTGAAGGTGAGGGGTGCTCTAAGCACCTTTCAGGTCCTCGCCACCTCTGCCGCGGAAGAAGCGGGAGCACGTTCGCCTTATGTGTCGGGTCGAACGCCGCGCCACCTTCACAGCCAAAAGCGATGATGCCAAGGATTCAATGCGATGATGAAGAACAAACGGTAAATTTACTATCAAAAGAGAATATACTTTTTACCTAAGGCCGCAATATTATCTTATCACCTTAATGAATTTAGTTGCTGTTCAGCCGTAAACACAACTGGGAGGCAAAGAGAGCAGGTTATACAACACATAGAAAAATTAAATAAAGTGTCATGTGCACTAACTTTTGGGCCACTTACAAAACTGAAGCACGTTTCATAGTATGGCTCGAATAGGAAATTTACCTTCCAACAATGCTTCTCCTCGAGGCTTAAGCGAATTTGTACCCTTCTATTTCGTTCATCCTGCTCCTTCTGTCTCCATTTTTTATAACAAATTTATTGTTCTTTAGGTTCAGGTAGGTTCCTTTCATTCTATAGTTAACCCAATTGTCTTTCTGTTTCTCTCCTTCTTGCCTAACATTTTTTTTATCTTAGACAAATTTTTACATTCCTATAAGCTCAGCAATCGATGGTATATTGTTGCTTGACTTTAAAAATTACGAGGTGAGTTCAATAAGAAATGCGACAATACATTATTTTTCAGTCAATTTTAGTTGAAGAAACTTGGCATTTCTTGCGAAACATTTTCAAACATTCCCACTTCCTCTCTTATAGTTGCAGTGACTTGCAATCGGTAATCGAGCTGCTAAATTGGCGTCTACAACCGAGGTGGGTTCAAAACTAATGGGCAGTTATAGTGTTTCTTTTGACGGAAAACTGGGGTATCTCACATATTCATAGGCGCTTTCAGTAGGTATGTCATTAGGAATTAAAATAATGCACCGCGGTTGGTTGCGCAATACGTGATTCATCTTCGCCGCTAAGGAGATAGTGAAGAAGTTATTGATGCAGTACGACTTTGGCTCCGATATTGACCAGTGGAATGGTACTGAGCAGGCATACCGGCTAACATATTATGATAACTTTACTATGACATAAAAGTAATCTCCATAGATTATTTTGAATTAATACACTCTCTTAACTAAAACATTTTGGATCGAGAAAAATTGCGTTGTTCAACAATTTTTATCCATGGTCCAATCGTACAGTTTTTTTTAATTAACAGATTCGTATCATTGCCGTTTTTCCGTCCGTTGCCTAATTCTCGAGTAACTTGAGATTAAAAAACTTGACGTTCTTAAACCTTTCGCAAATAGTTGGTGACGTCACCACCCAAGTCGAGTGGATCAATATCTCAGTTTCTATTCGGCCTTGTTCATTTGCCGCACGTGTTCCCTAGCCGCTTAATCTTACGTGAGCGATTTCCTCCCGCAAGATAAGGTCTTCCTGAACGGGTAAATGAACTAATACTCTAATAATTTCAACACAAAAAGTGGAAAGAAGCTGTCAAGTCTTCTTAACTTGAACTTGCGAGTTTGGCGGAATGGGTAAGGTATTTTGCGTTGTAACTTATTTTTCCCTACAATTCACCGATTGGTTTGAATAACTAGCAAATTTGGGACCAAACGCACGCACTCAATAGGAAATTTCCTTTGAGCTCACAGAATTTTGAATGGATGTTTACCAAAGGAAACTTCATTGCGTGGTAAGAAGACAACAGCAAGGGAAAGTGTTTTTTCTACCCTAGAAAATACATAGTATTTGTATTCATAGCTGAAAATATCAATGAGCCTTTGAAAAGCTACTAAAACGCCCTTTCACTTTACTCGGAGGGTAATTAACGTTCAAATGTAAAATAACACGAATGAGCAATGTATCTACTTTCACTTTCAAGCACTTATTTTTTAATTTTGCAAAGCTCCACTGTGCCATCAAAGTTTTGCGTATGAGACCATGTACAATGACAACTGCTGATGTTACATTTTTACAGCAATCTAACTATCATTTCCTTTAAATCATCCAGGGTTTTATATAAACATAACTCCACAAAAAACAGCAAATACAAAAGCAGAAAAACATGGTCATATGATAGTTTATAAATTTACAGGGAATAAGTGGCCAACAAATTAATAAACTGAGTTTAAAAATAATAGGTTTGTGTATAATATCAGAAAGGGCAGAGCTAAAGGATCTTAAAGGGGCTTGCTGCATTTTTCGTTTTCATCTGACATTGCGTTTCTGCGAGTAGCCTCTTCTTTTGAATCATATTTTCATTGGTATAGCAACTTAATCATTGTTTTCAATAACATTCAGAACCACACTCATGCCATGCTCTACCTTGCAAGGATTAAAAAATTTAAGACATAGGTACACTTTATAAAGAGTATCTGGAGGACTTATGGAATTTCGATGGTCTAACAATCCAGTTTCTACAGTGACTGTTCTAAAATGCTAAGGAACACTTCGGCGAGAAACCTATCACACTCAGAGTGAAAAAGCACCCTATCAAATAGCTACTAATCCCTTCACAAAAAATATCAAGTTTCTATTTGTAGTGAACCTCCTCTTTCAAGATATAACTACGCGACCGCAAGCAAGCTCAGGAAGCAATTTTAAAAGAAAAAGAGACATTAAAATATAAAAGAGATTATTCAGAAACGTCAACCGTCTATCAAATTAATCCATTGTGTCAGCACCGATTATATCGGTGAATTGGGAATGGTAAAGGGAATATCTGAAATTCACTGTCTAATATATTATGTAAAAGGCAGTTGGCATGATATCATTTTACATGGAATGAGATCAACCTTCATTGACGTTTTTAAATTCAATACATACATCAACTAAAAATTTAGGACGGGATTAATGGGCTCGTTATATGGGCTCGTTTTGTGTAGTAAATAAAGAGTGAAGTCATTTTTACTTTAGATATAACCAGGTGATAATGGTATAATGATGACAATTTCTATCGCAAGAGCTTAAAATCAAATTTTTATCTCCGCAATTTTAATAATAATTGTTGATTTAGTTAGTTTAGAATGAATATGACTGAATGGTCAAGATGTAGAAGTGAAAAATATAAATAGTTGTCATTTGGTATGCTAAAAAGACTTAAGCAAGTAACCCTCAAGTATACCATGTTTTGAGATTAATTGCTTTTAAAACTAACCCGAGTTAAAACACAAAGCAAAGAACCTACCCCAGACTAACCAAAAGCAGCCACACCATAGGGAAGCGGGAATGAACTGCTGCCGCGGAGATGGATTAATGCCGTGACCCGCTGTACCGCAAAGATCTAAGCTATGTGCAGGCGCCGCAACTGCAGGCACTGCATCGGCTGGATGCGGAGAAAAGTTTAAGACACCCTAAATTCCGAGGCTCAGCCTTACCCGAGTATTTAAAATCTTTTGAATGAGCAACAAATCTAAGATAAAACACTTGTCAGAGACAAAGCATCCTCTCACAACCGCAAAGTTTACTCAAAATGAAAAATCGTCGGAATAACTGGAAACTTCATCTATATAGTTCACAATTTGATAATAATTATTTTCCTTAAAACTTAGGAGAATATAATTATATTAAAATATTTTCCTTGGCATTTTCAATACATGCACAATATATTTTGCCGATTCATATAATTCTCCATATAGTAAATGAAAAACAGAAGTTAATCGTTACTAAGGAGTTCTTGAATTGTATGCATTAAAGTAAAGCATGGCTGGTAAATATTTCGACCAAATAAGGATTATAATATTCGTTACATTCATTTTGGCATGAATAGTATTCGTGAATATTCCGATAATTTTCAGAGGGGTGTACGAAAATTTATCCCAATAGAATTGAAGACTGTAAAGCTAACAAGAAAATTTAAAAACGCCGAAATGAGTGGTTACATATCCAGTTATTTCAATCAAAGTTACAAGAAAACTGAGTATTCCGTTTTTTGCTAATCATTAAAGATGTTCACAAGAGTTGGTTAATTCCTGAAAGAATAATGAATTTCGAGACGGGAGTGAAAGAAATGAATGCGAGAAAGTTTTTCCATACTTTACCTAAATTTGTGTCAAAACTTTGTCATAAATCAAGATAAATTCCACAAGGACTTAAATATTCCTAGTAAATGAGACTTCTCTCCAAAACCTAATAGTTGCAGTGTTGCTAACATGAAAAAATATATTTTTCCAAGTAAAACTCGATGTATTAAATCTATTTTTGAGACAAAAACGCAGATTATACATTTGATGTAAAGAGCATATAGAAAAACATTATTTTGCCATAGGTCTTCTAATATAAGTATATTTTTATTCTATGGATTTTTTCCGCATTCTCCTATATCCTATTCATAATCCAAGAAAATTCCCTAAATCATGCAGATAAATTCTGGCAAGGCTGTAGCGCATCTGTTTTGAAAACATAAATCAACGGCAGATGTAAAAGCAAGCTGGAGAGCTAATATATATCTGGTTTTACGTGGAGACATATTCTTTTCATGGCAGCAACACTGCAACTATTACGCTTTTGAGAAAATTCTCAATTATAAGGAATAGGTAAGTCCTTTTGGAAAATAACGTGATTTATGGCAAAGTTTAGACTCAAGCTTAGGTAGGGTATGCAGAAACTTTTCTTATATTCATTTCTTTCATTAACAAAAATAAATTACATGACTGAATTTTTTCTATAAGAACTTAATTAAAGATTGCAAGCTAAAAAGGAGCAAAATTGCCCATGGTAGAGCGATTATTATGTATTATTCGCCAGCGCAATTTTTGGGACCTATTTGCTGGTCAAAGGAGAAGAAACTACTGAGGATAGAAAACTATTGCATGAATTAGAAGTTGATTGAGACCTAGAGAGAAAAGAGCTAATGAATGTAAAGAAAGTGATGGGAGTATTACGACTGAATAGAGGATTGAGTAGAAGATGGACGCGATGACTGATACGGTAGGCGGGTAATCATATACAGTGGCAAGGAATCAGACGAAGCAGAGGAGGAGATTATACCTCATTTCGACTTCTTAGGTCTATTCGACTGCTTCACTTGACTTGTATGGAACGTAATGATCAATACACGGCTGGATCTTCTTCTATAAAAACTTAATTCAAAGATTAGAAGCTAAAAAGAAGCAAAATTGCCTATGGTAGAGCGATCGTCATGTATTTTACGAACGAAAGGTCTTGAATTTAAGAACAAGACCACATTAGTTGACGCAATCAGACTTAGGATACGAGTTTATCAAAACAATTCAGTGGTAGCGAGGGCTAAAATACAAGGTGCATAGCTTTTAAGTGAATATGAAACGACCAAAGAATTTCTCTAAGGAAAGTATTTTCTTGTCGTCTTGTACACTGAATTTTAGATTTTTTGCTGTTATCATGACTTATTATATTTATTAGAGTACGCAGTTGTTTATCGTATGGTGATAAATTATTTTGGTATCTAAAAAGGTAAATTTTCCCACTCACTCAATCAATGATTCAATTTTAAAGATGGTTTGGACAGTTGAAGTAGAGCTCATCCTGAAATAAATCACAGGTGTGTGAATCCCCACATCCTGAGAAAGAAGACTAGTTTCTTTCCACTTCAGACTTAAAGCGGAACCCCCATCTCAGCAGCCATACCCTCGACTCTTAACGTACACCTCCCACAAATATTTGCGATTAATAAAGTGATTCGATGAAAATATTATATTATTTATCTTCTCTAACGTTGGATTAAAAACAGCAAATATAATTAACAAAAGATTGATTCACATTAACCCATAGGTGCACGCGCCTCCAAGTATAGCGCCAATGCACGCTTGCGGCTTTTTTGCCGCACTTTTACATTTTTGATTTTCCCAAGTATAAATTCAAATTTGAGGATATTTTAACGTATTATAACTTCTAATAGATAAAAGCACTTAAAATATTTTTCCCATTCATTTATAAACTAAAATATAACATAATTATATGCAAAGTTCTTGAAAAATACTTCGACTAATTTTTCTAAAGGAATTGCAGACGACAATCTAGACAAAAGGAAATCTAGAATAAAACAAGTCAAAAAAACACACACAAAAAATAAAATGGATATGCCCTATCGTTAAATCAATAATTAAAATTTTAAAAATAACAAACTATACAAGTAAAATTAATTTTTCAATTTTTTCATCCTTATTGGCCATCACTGCCTCTGAAATGACATTTGTGACATTTATTGACGCAGGTGGAATGATTATTGCATATTAATAGGAAACATTCGTATATTTACCGTCTTATAATTTTTACATTTTCCACGTGTAAAACAATGACCCGCCCTACGCTGACGTTCATAAGTAGAAGCAGATAATTCAGGAATTTTTCCAAGTCTCATTGCTAGAAAAGCCTATGTGCCAGCTGAAATTTTTTAAAAATGCGGCAAAACCCCCGCTTAGCGTGCACCTAAGGGTTAATTAATGGTCACTAAAATTTTGTGTAGACTATAAAATCGAAGAAAATCTAGCATACTTGAAGGAGAAAATCATCGATGAATGAGTATTTTCAGTTCATCAACATGGAAAAGATAATCATATCCACTTTATTCGATCATTTAGTGTTTCGCTCCATCAGCGTATGTGCGCCTGGTGACTTATGACGAGGAATGGCTACATTCAAAAGCTTAAAACTGAGTATTATATGACGGGGTAAGTAAAACACACAAGCAAGTAGGCACTTGGTTTTGCCGGTAGGGATTCAGAGTGAACTGATTTTAAGAAGTGCATACTATGAAAGTTGAACACATTATATCAAGAGATCATTTTATCTAACACTTTTTTCAACCATTATAATATGAAAGCCGATTTATGCAAGACTGATAACTTGGCTGTGACTAATTATTGGATATAAGTTGCGTTGTGTGGGTGCATTTCATGAATTCAGTTCGCAACTTAAATTATTCAATTCTTCTTGGAAAAAAACTTCGTTATGTATATAATGAATCATCACTCATCATCGTAATTATACAAGAATATTAATTCTACGATATTCTTCGATTTGCTAACCTTGGCATAGTTATGCATATATTATATGTAACATTAGTCACAACTTGTACCATGCAACTAATTCAGGACCGTCCTTTACCAATGCCCTTATCCATTTGCTCTTCAGAAACCATCATAATGCTTGGAAAAAAGCAATTATCGGTGTTAAACATGACAAAATCCCAATTTTTTTATAAACTCTACATGAAAATAGGCAGTTTGTGAATTAGAAATTAGCAGTATATTATTTGTATTGATTAATAAAATCTGGTTTAGTGAATAAAGTAGATAACATTAAAAAGCAATCATTAAATAAACATTTTCCGCTATCCGTTACACAGCAGTCGGTCTCACTGGAAAATTTACCCACAAAATTCAGCCACCGAGAAATGACCTATAAAATGAGGTGAAACAAAACCGCAGCGTTAACGGATATGGACGCTTCTTGTTTGAAATATTACGCCAGACTGATCAGAGTAACCTAGAATACTTTCCATGCAATGGAATTCCTAGGTACGGTTTAAGCAACTATGAACGTCAGGTTTGTTTTTACCGAGGAGCTTTTCTATTGATCACCCAACTTAAACGTGAAATAAATTACCTCACAATCCTAATTTGAAATAATTCACTTGGAAAGGGCAGATAGATGACTAATTCATAAGCTCTGAGGATACTAAGAATTCTACTAAAGTTATAACACATTCCATGCGTTGCATACAACCACGATACAAGTAATTAAAAATTTTAGCAAAGCTTTTATTACGTCGGGAAATAATGATTTCACGCTGGTTTACTCATCAGAAATTGATTATAATATTTTACTAGCACGGTACGCCAGATAACGATGTTAGAGAAAATATATCCTATTATGAGGTGTTCTTGATTTGGCCTAATATGCTCCATAGCGTCTTTTTTTAAGAATTGAAATTAGCCTGTGAATGAGACTTTATGAGAGGAAAAGAATTTTCCATAGAGATTACGTATTAAAAAATGAATTCAGCTAAATATCCACTTTCATAAAATTCTGATCTAACGTAATACCAAGCATTCAACAGAAAATTTTCACCCAACTGCACTTAAATCGTTGAAAATATAAAATATATTACCTACTAAAATTTGATGAAATAAATGCAATTTGAATCGCAAATACTCAATTATTGCCTTCAGAGAAACTTAAACCGCCTAGGTCGAATGGTGGCAGGCGGACGACAGTTTTTCCAAGTTACGGTGTCACTTGAAGAATAACTTTCGGAATGCTAGTGGTACACCCTATCAGCTGTCAATTCTCTTAAAGCATGTACTTTTGTCCCATTCCTGATGGAAACTATAAAAAATAAACTTAGTTGTGGACACGGTCCGGGTATCGAGACAAAGTTTCATCTCTCTGTCACGGAACTCGGGACCAGCCCATTAAACGTACATAATTAATCTTACTGGTAGGACATACTTGATTCGACTCTCCCGCCGAGAAGTATGATATAAATTCTCCCGAGCTTGCCACCAGGCAAGAGATTTTAACACCGCCAACATCTCCTTTTCGCTTTGCCTTGAGAATGGGCGAGGAGCCGGACCCAGTAAATCTCTGGGCGGGGTTCATATCTCTTACGCAGAGGCGAGCCCAAGAATGATATTCACGGTTATATTTTTTTTCCATAATGGTTTGACAAAGTAAAACCTGAAACTTTTCTAAATGTAGGTAAACTTACTACTTAGTACTACTAGTACTACTACTAGTAGATACTTTTTTAAACTGTAGGTATCTTTTCTCAAGATCCCCACCGCGTTAAAAACTACATTTCTGCCGACGTTTCGAGCTCCGACTCCGAGCTCATCCTCTGTGATTTCGTTTTGTTTTTCGTCTCTACGTCACATTCTTAATGATAATTATAAATACCATTAGTTTGGTAAACGTGTCAGTAACCAAAAATAAGTGACATTGAGCAGCCATGAGGATGAGCCCCAAGTTGGAGCTTGAAACGTCGGTATAGATAGAATTTTTAACCCGGTGTGAATCCCGAGAAGGGTTTAACTATATAATTCACCGGGAAAGCATCACATCACATTTCAAAACCTTAGGCTAAAAGTAACTTAGATCTTTTCTCAGTTTAGTACCTCTGTAACCTCATATTCTTAGTTAGCATAATAAAAGCATTATTCTATTTCCGAAGCGATGATGACGAAAATTTGAGATGTTAATTATTAAAGGAGTATATAATTTTTTTTCGGGAGCAGTGTGGGTAGGCAAGTGCATTAATTGTGTGAAATATCAAAGATTTCGCCGGAAACTGCATTTTTCATCTCGTTATTAACCCAAAAAAAAACGCCTCACTACCTCAAAACCATTGCACTACCTTTCAGTTTCCACCACTACGCAAAACTCCCTCCCTGTCTCTCCCTTTCCTTCTGGCGCCAACCCCTTTCACTTCGATCTTCCCCACTTGCACCCCCGCCCCCTCATCCTGAGCCGTCCCCACATGGGCTTTGCCCAGTAATAATCCACTCCGATGGCTGCGAAAGGGTCATCAGACCCGGTGACAGACCCCAATCCCCAAGTTTCTTTTTTTTACCACCCCCTCCGTTAGCTTTGCTACGAATACCCCCTACCCCTTCCAACACCATGGTTCTATGTCCCAGTGTGATCATACGACTGCGACCTACCTAGTTGGTTTGGTTCCACGTCAATACGCAAACGGCTATTTCGCAACCGACATCTCGTAAACGGAAAATTCGTAACCACGACATTTCGTAACTGCGACAATTGGTAACCAGAAATTTCGTATTTGACTATTTCGTAAACGCGGCAGTTAGTATTAAGACGTTCTGTAACCGGAAGTGATGAAATCAACTCATGGAGGGTGTAAGAAATATTAATTCTCAGGATGTCAAAGATTAAGCAAAAATAACTGCACACTCTACTTTAGCGGATCTAAAACATGATAAACAAACATTTCAGACAAGAATAAACTTAAAAGACCATCAAAAACGTTCTCAGAGGCTAGAAAACATTCTTTGTAGTTTGAGTATTAACATTTCTCATAACCTCCATGTTTTGATTTCATAATTTCCGGCTACGGAACGTCTTTATATCAGCTATCGCGTTCACGAAGTAGTCAGTTACGAATTACCAGGTAACCAATTGTCGTGGTTAGATGTCGGTTACGAAATAGCCGTTTACGTATTGACGTGATACGTTGGTTTTCGGGGTTGCTGTTTTGAAGGAGGGGAGGAAGAGTGCCTACTTGCCGGATAGATGCGAGAACAGGGCCTCCTCCTCCCCTACCTTGGCCTGCGGGGAAGGGCAGTAGTAAGGGATGACTTGAGAGGTTCCCTCGGAGGAATAACGAGGTCGTTATATTTTCCAGACGTGAGAATGGACTCGTTGCGGAGGTGTGGCTTAAAGCACTGCGCGATATCATTCCCTCGTTTTCGGGACACTCTCCCTGCCTGGCCCTTTTATTCTCGTAAGGTGGTCGGTTGATGAGGCGCTTCTTCCTAAATTATGTCCACGGTTATTTCCACAGCAGTTTTAGCGGTAGGATTGCATGCCTTAGCATCTGTATAGGACCGGCTGAGGCTTTGCTGAGTTATAGATTTTATATATACATTGCAATAAAACAGTGGTTAATTTATCGAGATCTTTGCAGGCAGTGGTTTGTATAT
The DNA here is from genome assembly GCF_921293095.1 of Ischnura elegans. Lineage (NCBI taxonomy): Eukaryota > Metazoa > Arthropoda > Insecta > Odonata > Coenagrionidae > Ischnura > Ischnura elegans. The sequence goes on from NC_060252.1 coordinate 60,897,790, forward strand.
TTTGTAATCTGGAGCTCACTGAACTCCGGAATTTCACGCCTGGGTCTAGATTGCAACATTCATTTTTGCCTATCTTTTGGTAGTCGGTCTTCTTTAAGCATTTGGGGACAGAACATCTAAGCATCGACTTTTACCGCCAGAAGAAATGCAAAGGGCCAGGGAAACACCGAGAGTAAAACGTTGAAATCCAAGTGCCGATACATTTACATTCGTTCGAAGAGTATTTTTGGAAGTTAACTTTGACAAATTCAAGTCATGTATTTGACATGTCATGTATTTGACAAAGGTAAAAGACTGGAATTTGTAGAAAATTTTGAAATGGGAGTGTATTCCAAGTTGTTTAGAGAATTTCTGGTCAATGAGTCGGTACCGACGATGGCCTTACGGAGAGTCCCTCCTCCCCCTTTGAAAACCTTCTCCGATGACCCTGAATAGATATGCAGAAAATGAGTATCCAACCTCAATCCTTATTCTTACTTTTATATTGCTCCCACCTACACCTACCTAAATATTTGTACAAGGCTTGCTTCTCTTAGGTCAGACAGCTCTTGATAATGATGTGTAAGCATTGAAACAGCTCGAGAAAATTAAAAAAGTGTAGAAAATTACTGCCGTTGTTTGAATTATTACTATCCATGATCTTCCACTAAGTCAACTCGTCGACAGTCTATTCCATGAGATGAGATTGGACGACTTTCATAAACTAAAGCTTCGCGCCGCTAACAGTACGTAAATTTCTACATAAATTCTCTGCTTATACACTCTCCCCATCACTATTGAGTGGCTATTGAGCTTTTCAATAAGGATTTATAAAAGGTAATACTTATAACGAAAAAATATGAATCTACGGTGGATTTTTAGGGTAATTTATAGAGGGTATATGATGAGTAATGGCAGGAAAACAAAGAGTCTTGACGATTGGGAATAACAAATGGTGAACCAGAGAAGAGAAGGCACAAAAATGAGATGTGGGCGACAGGGTACTCGTTTTTCTAATGGTCACAAGTGACCTCATACTGTATATGTTTAGTGTTTTATGGGTAAAGAAAGTACCAATGGCCAATCATCGCATCACTTTATTTTTTCTGATCCCATGAAATGTAGCATTGTAAAATTATTGTCTTATCTATTTGAATTACATAGATATAAGAGATGTCGCAGGCCGATCAAAAAAATGCTACCAAACCAAGAGGGACAAAATTGGATGATTTTTATACATAGCTGAGCTTCAAATAATGCCAAATTAAAAAACTCCTAAAAGTCTTTAATTGAGTTTTTAGTTAAGAATAAGTTAAAAAAAATACAAAGTTAGCAATGGAAATATCCCTACACGTCCAAAGTGGATTTTGGGTAAGCATTAGGGGACATGTGATGAGAAATGGCTGAAAGAAGCGAGTCTGGAGGAATGGAAGAGGGTGCATCCGAGAAGAGGAAGAGATGAAGGAGCAACAGAGTAGAAGTACCTGTAAAGTTTGTATTACTATTGGAGGCACCAATAGGGGAAGTTGCCGCGTTACTGTGAAACCGGTCTCCGCGCATTAATTCGCACTCCAACTATAGCCAATAGTGGCGCAAGGATCGGTAGATGTCCATGTGCTTTTCTTTGAATTCCATTCAGAACTCCGCATGAAATAAATAATATCATGGTCCAGAGGCTGTGTTCTAAGATCGAGTCTCGTCTGGGGTACTTTTTCATATTTCTTTCAATTTTTCCTTTTCATATGCCCGCTTTTCATGATTATTTTCATTTTCACTGAAATGTTCAATTTTTCTCTGCGAGGATTTTTTTGTGCTCATACGGCACGTGATGTTTTGCCAATTTTAATTTTTCAATTCTTTTATTTCCTTGTCACAACACGACTCCTACATTTGTAGCCCAGTTATCGATTCGTTGGGAGAGAACCGTTGAAATCCAGATAGAGCGAGCCAGGGAGAGAAAGGGGGAGAATTTTCCTCTGGAGTTGAGGACGGTCAATCATCTTTTCAGTGAGCGGTCAGTCATCTAACAAGAGAATCCAGAGAAGCGTCTTGTTGGTAGATTTTGTTTTTTCCATCAAGAGAATTATCAATTTTAGTCATTAAATAATACAGCTTTTCCGGTTATGCACAGGGTGTTAAAAGTTCCACTAATAACGAAATACGATTCGAAAACTAGGCATTAATGGTAAAAATGAGTCCACAATATCATATTGCAACATAAAAGGAAACCAAATTCATGTTTTAAAATTCTATGCACGTAAAATGTATCTAAAAAATGCTTCGGGTTGCGACGCGAAAATGAAATAATTCAAAGTAAGCTTCCGCAAAAATGGGAAAAAAATCAGGCGTCGCAAGTGCAAAAAACATTTTCTCGTAGAGAATTAAAATTTTCAGTGAAAATGATGAATAAAAGTGTGAATAGAATGTTTCTGCAAAATAAAAAGTAGAATGAAATTATGAAAAAAAATTACCACCGACGGGAATCGAATATGAAACTTTAAAATGTTATTCCAGCACCGTAGACACTGGACCCGCATTTTTCAAACTATTAGATATGAAATTGAGATAAATTTAAATTTATTCAGCCTGAGTTCGAGCAATAAACGATTACGTTGGACGCGTGGCGTATTCCTTGCGGGCTAATACGTATGTTGATTTGTATCCTAGCGACTGGAGCGCCGGCATTTATTACGACCGGTGGGAATCAATGGAGCCATGGGAGTGGAGAATCCTGAGTAGAGTATTTATGGACGTTTGTACCTATGAAGATGAAAAATAATACCTATTCCTCTATATTTTCTACCTATTCTCTACCTATTCCTCTATATATATTCCTCTTTCCACCTTTTCCATAAAAAATATATATTCGAACTGTGCTAAAAACGGAAATAACTTACAGGATATAAGTATTAGATCTAAAACTTGCTTATGGAGTACCTATATAAAATGGGGTTACTCCGCAGTTATTACCCTTCATCTGCCACACAAAAATGGGTTTTAACTTTTTCTTCCTAAACCTGAATTAATTAGATGAATATCGATGTATATAAACGTTTTTTCCCTCCATAAATAAAAGGCGCATGAGAATTATCGTGGGAAGGATCATTGATGCAAAGAAAATGAAGCAGATTGCAGAAGATTGCTGCATGCACATTACAATTATCAACTGCCAAATTTAAATAGGATTTCCTTAAAGGCAGAACGAGGAAGAAATGGACGGGCAACAGTGGAGAACGGTGGGGAATGGAAAAGACGCAGCAGAGGGAAAGAGGAAACGAGAAGGAGAAACATATTGTGCGTGTGTGTGTGTATGTGCGAGAGGGAAATACATCAGTTGAAGGGAAGGGGGCTTGGTGTGAGGAGGAACACGCGTTGAAGAGGACCTTTACAATGCCCGATAGTGTAATTTGTATTCAGGACCGACCGATCCCCAACAAGATGAGCTCCTTACATTCATCAGAGCTCTCCGCAACGAGAGAGAGAGTGAGGGTGGATGAAGGAGGGGACCGTGGAAGGAAGGGAGAAGAGAAAGGGAGACATACGGAGTGATGGGAGGGAGAATACGAGAAGTGGCCAAGAACACAAGAAGAAACACAGTTTACGACCAAAATCTGACAATGCAAGTAAAATTAATGAGACTATTAAACGTTTTCACAATAATATTGCGAAAAGTTTAAATTAACTCAAAAGCTAATTTAATAAATATGCGGCGTCCGTAAAGATGCGAATACACTGAATATCATGTTGTATGATAAAGTTACATATAACATATTTTACGAAAAAGTTGCAAATAAGCACATTGGAGGGATTTGTATCTTTTTCGTAAAAAGTGTTATATGCAACTTTTTTATGTAAAATGTTACTCCGTGTACATGCAGCTAAAGTGGTGCTATCATTTTTTGTTCCGTTGTCAAGTAGGCCATGATGTTTATTTATTCATGTATCTAATTCAGAACAGGATTGTAAAAGGGCTTTGCTTATGAAGCATCAATAATTTAAATATATATAACGAAATCTTGTGATTTATCTATCACCAGAAATATTACTGGCAGACTTCTCCTGAAGATAATAAAAGATACATTAAAACCAGCCGTGCAATAAAACTTTTTGAGGGAAATTGCATAATTTTTTTGTATCCATAAGTCGGATATTCAAATTGAAAAAAAAAATTCTCTACATTTAGAAGGCATTTCTTGACCCTTCAGAGAAAGGGCATTCTTAACAATTTAAAAAAAATATATAAAAATATTTATGCAATTGTCTACTAGAATTCTAAGATCACAAAAAAGAAATTTCGCGCATTTCAAATACTTTCTACTTTCCACTAAATAAAAGTTTTCCGCCTTTTGAACAGAATCAGTTATTTCCTTATTCTTCATGCTCTAGTAGCGAATTCACTTGAAGAATGTGGAGCGTGAAACAAATTTTACAGGGCATAATTATGAGGTGTGATATTAGCAAATAGGCGGCATAAAAGTGGCATCCCTAGTGGCATTTAGGCTTATTTTGAGTTTAAAAAAATGTGTACTGGCGTTTTCTACCAAATCCTGGGTCAGATGGGTTAAGTAATGAAGAGAGAAAGAAAGGTCAATTTTCAAGTTGAAAGAATTAATTCCCAGTCTCACTCTTTTTGACAGTGTCATCATCGTTTCATTGAAAATTCAGCCTAAAGTTATTATAACTCTCTATTGTCAAATTAAAAAAAAATCCAAAATATCGATTCCTCCTTCCTTCCTGTACAAAATATATAAGGAAATTGAAATGAAAAGCAGAAATAAATGATAGGATGTAAGTATAAGGTTCGACACTTTCATAAGCATGGGTATACCTGCGCAACATTCACTTTTCATTTGCAAGAGAAAACTGGGTTGTGATATTTTCTCCCAAAATGGGTAAAGACAGATGAAGATCGAGGGATAATTTTTTTTTCACTTAAAATATGCGTTCGAATTATCAGGGTAGGGATCATCATTGCAATGAAAACAAATCCCTGATTTCTGCACGGCCAATACAATCATCAACTTTCAAATTAAAATAGGAATTTTATGAAGACGGTACAGATGTGGCTGCATATAAACTAAAAATATTTGAGCCTCTTTTCCTTTTTACAGTTCTGTGTTAGTTTACATCTCTTACAAACGCAATAGTAAAGACATGAGTCACCATTAGCCAGTCGGAGAAAAAGGGTCGATAAGAAACACGAGTGTACGACACAAGCGTAAGAGAGGCGAAACACGGATGAAATAGAAGCGAGCGCATTGTACCTAATAGGGAAAGTGGGTAAAGGTGACGGGATATCACGTTATCTCATGGTAACGCGAGAAATTGGAGCGTAGAGAAGCTTCACGTTTTCGGATAGAGAATGCATGATTATTGTTTAAAGTAAGAATAAAAATGATGAGAGAGATTGAGAATGAAGTAAAGGCAAGGTATGACTGGTGGCACTTTGAAGAGGTACGTGAATAGAAATTGAGTTTCAATGATAAATTTGATAGAAAAATAATATTGAACACCTCATCGGCGTTACGATAAGCAGAATGGACACCAATAAATAGGAAAAAATCATCCTTACAACATTCATGACGTTCCATTCAAGCTGGCATACTTGTTAACAAAGAGACGCCTATATAAATTTAATTCCAAATTTATAATATTTAATTCAGGTCAATTATCCTCTTTGCAACCTCTAAGTGAAGTCTCGGATGAGCAAAGACCAGATGAATAAATTAAAAGAAAGCGAACGTAAATTTATTGCATGCATAAACTGGTTAAGATGGACAGTTACATATGGGTAAATTTCGAAGATGATGAGCCAATTACGGAAGTGATAAACGACTCTCCATCCTATATTTCAGCTAATTATAGCTTTATTTTATATAGCGGCCTTCTTTGAAGTAAAAGTGTTCAACAAAATAAATATTTAAACATAAATATTTGTTCAACTACTTCTTTCGCCTCAGCATTACTCTTCAGCCTACATAAAAGTAATACAGAAGAGGGTAAAAGGGAAATATATTGAAACCTATGTTGAAATATGTATATACAAAAAGATAAATAAAAAATTCATGACAGCCAAGTAATCAAAAATTCATCTGGATAACATAAATTGAATACGGATTGGAAAACAAAAAGAGATCAGAGCAGCGACACATGAGGCGATTGAAGAGGAGGAAATTATCCGACTGGCTATTGATTTTATCATATCATATTGCATCACTACTGGAATTGAAAGGATGGAGACACGAGGAAAATATTGTTTCCTTGTCCAAAATTCCTTTCCCCTTGGCCTTATCACACCCTACATTTGAATATTTTGTATATATTGAAGGAACAACAACATGATAAGGTGTTAGACAAGGCTTTGCACAGTCCTCCAAAAATTTAAATGCGTACATCGAGAACGCCATAGATGGAAATAAAGAGAAGGCTTCAAAAGTAAATACCCTTGGAGGCAGACATAGTGTCTTGCGATTTAGTGATGACATAGCAGTCATCGCCGAGACCCAAGAAGCTTTTAAGAAAAATATGATAAAAATGGAAAGGATAATGGCTAAGTATCAGGTAAAAAAGTAGTACAAATAAGCCCAGATATTATATGCAGCAAAAGGGAGGAGACCAGGGCCAATATTAATCTAGGAAAACATAATCTTAAAGACAGGTTACAAAACAAATCTCCACATGCTACTACGGAGCAAGTTTCTGCATGGGAGTAATCCATGGTCGTTGGCAGCGGTAGATAGGTCAATAGTGGAAGAATTCAAAATGTGGTGCGACCGAAAAATGAATCGACCGAGTAAGAAATGAGGAAGCTCTAATAAGAGTGAGAGAAAGTAGAAGTCTTTCAAAAACTCTATAAAGAAACGAGGCCAATTATTTGGCCACGCCATGAGAAACGAGGGCCGGTTGAAGATAATAGCAGGACAATTGGACGGTAAAAAAGGTAAAAGAAGGCCCCGAATGAGTAACATACGGCACTTAATTAAGAGTGTGAATTAGAACAAATATGTAATTTGACAGGTTTGCAGATAATAAAGCGGGGTGGAGAAAGCAGGTAAGCAGGGTGGAGAGCTGTGTAAAATCAATGTTCGGATTGTTGACGGATTAATGACAGTGGTGTCGTGGTGCCGGAACGCCATTCCGGGACTGATCAACAAAAGACATAATAGTGAAATAACAATTTTATCAATTTTGCTGCCTCAAAATTACTAATTTATATCTTCGTAACCAAAACCAAAAATTTAGTAATAAAATTGAATTAATGACTTGTAATAAAAGAAACACAGAGTAATATGTCACTTCTAAAGAAAGTTAAGGAAAATGCGTTGCGGTACTACTAATTTTGCCATGACGTCCCTGATTAATGGTAATGATGAAACTTTGCCAAATATGTATATTTTTGAACAGATTGATGATTTGTCAGGTGGCCTGAAAATAGAGAAAAAACCCAGGAGAAAGGAGGCACGTAAAAATTCAGGATGAGCGAGCTAAATAGATGATAAAAACCATCGAAACTGGTCGAAAGAGTGAGAGAGATAGAGAAAGGATAGAATGAATTGAATAAATAAGAGTGGTTCCGAGAACGCACGAGGAGAAATAATAAGCAAGCATTTTTCATTCTCAAATTTTGTCACAATCGAGTTCTCCTTATCTCCCGCCGAAGATTTTGTATATATATTTCGTTCGGTTTCCCTCCGTTTGGAGGTACCTCCTTCGACGCGATAATCAAAGGAATGATACTGAGTTGTGGAGAGTTGAGTGGAAAAGAAAGAAGTTCGCTCACGTTGACCGCTCAAACATCAATCCGGAATTCCCTGGCTATTACGGAATTTCCACACTATTTTTATGTTCACAACTTGTTCTATTGAATATTGGTTTTTGAACAAAATAAAAATATAATTTAATGCAATGAAATAATAACATTACAACAAAACTTTTAAATTCACACAATAAAAATAAATTTTAAACATTGCTGACCACCAACTGGAAGATATATTTGATAAAGGGGAGCTGAAATATCGAAGTTGTTAAATACGTTAAGGCGATATGCAAATATGAGCACTTGACATTTACTGGAAATATTATTTTCCCTGACTTTTTCATAATTTTCTCGATAATTCATGACCATAATGCTAGCATTATGTTTCACATCTGTCGCTAGCGCTCCAGGTTTTCCACCCAGCGTTTCGTAAGGATGAAGATGCCTTCCCTTCATTTTTTCACTGCTGATGGCGTTCATGTAAATTTCAATTCTGAAACATGCTAATAGAGTACATTTCTAGGTTCTCCTTTCAACCATTTTATCATACATGTTCGGACATTAATGGCATTTATTCTTACGGTATCCTACCATGGATCGTTTAAGCAGATAGCACTCTGAAAAACGAGTAGCCTTACCTAAAGCAGTGATTTCTACACGAGGATTGAACCCATTGCTCACGCATTTATCATTCATTCCTTGAGTTATGCTACCTCATGCTGTTTCATCCTCTATGAACATGATATAATGATCATCAAATAACCTGTCTTATCCTGCACATTAGTCCAAATTTACCCGACCAAAAATGTATTTCGCACCTCTTTAAATAGCCACCACGTTTTCGCGTTGTCAATCTCAAATTGAATATTTCGATCGGTTGCCATATCAAGCGTAACGACTCTCTAAAGCTGTTACCTACTTAGAGGGAAAAGAGATAAAGGTTTTAATATATATGAGACTATTTGACTATATTTCATTGTTTATAATATTAAAATGCGATAAGAAAACAAATTGGTTTGCTCCAGTCATAAGAGTGAACGATTTTGAGAGCACAGCCTATGGTGACGTTTTAGTCAAGGGTAGTAACAGAGAACAGAAAAGAAACTTACATATTGTTTTAAATATGCAGCCAAAGATTTTTTGAATAGCTATAACACATTTTGAATGCACTGAAAGATAATATTAGCTAAGAAAAACGAAGGTAAAGTAATTTTCACGCTTAATATATCTAACGAATCAGCAAAGATTACACGTTGGAATTAGACTTCGGGCGCGGTCATGCAGGCACGTCAGTCTGGAGCATCTTATGAATCCAATGAGAAGACTCACAGAAAAAATATTTCAAATGGGAATAAACATATGATGAACTATGATTGATGTTTAGGAAAAGTAGTTTAAAATATTAATAACGTCGCCGACTAGCCGGAATGAGAAAAGGGTACTCTTGCTTCTAAATATTGCCAGATTGATGACCATCTAAAACCATGTTCCTTACTATAGGTGCCTTTATCCTGTCTACTAGATCAATTCGAGAATGACCTACAGAGCTCTAGCGCCCAAATACCTCGAAATTGTCCTGAGGATAGGCCATGGATGAGCGGATCGGGAAATCCCTAGGAGGCAATGTAATCCAGTTAGATGCTATCGAGAGGCCACTGGATTACACTTAATTACGTGCGGTCGATGTGTCTGAATCCTATTATGTGGGCACAGAATAGTCCGTCGAACATCCCTATGATGCGATCTAAGGTAAACCCTTTAGCCGAAAGGGCACCAAATCACGATGGCCTTCCGACCCAGAGGAATCAATCTAGGCTCCCTATGAGAAAATTTCAATTTCCATCATAAGAAACGCAAGCTGCCTTTTGTGAATAGATGTTGTTGAATCTCAAGAAAAAATTATATCTCCAAGTATATTTGAACCTAAATATTTATGAGAAAATGAAATACAACAAAAGAAATATTCAGAAATCCATTCTATTCACACCTTTTACACGTAGAATGTAAGGAGAAATAGTAAGATAGTTGTAGTTCGATGTGTTCTTTGCATCCTCATCACCATAAGCAGTCATGAACCCCAAGATTGGCATGACGCAGCCCTCCACCCAATTTTCCAATCAGATGTTCTTTAAAAGACTAGATAATTCTTCTATTTTACGTCTTTCATCACATTATCCATACTTCTCATCCGAAGCCTTCCTTTTGGGTTCTATCCTTCCATCTATCCTTCAACGATTGTTTATATTGGGCCGTTGTGTCTCATGGTGTAGCCGATGAAGTTATCCTGGATTCTCAAGGTTTTTAAAATACGATTTGAGATCATAAGTAGTCCAAAATATTTTTTTCATGGCCAATTTCAGTAAAAAATTAACTTGGCTTTATTTTTAAAACGTTTTCAAACATTCCCGCTTCGTCTCGTATAGTTGCATTAACTTCCGATAGGTGACCGCGGAGCTATTAAAATGGCGTCTGTAACGGAGGTGCGTTACAAGCAACGGGCAGCGATTGAGTTTATTTTGGCGGAAAACCAACGTATCTTTGATACTTATACGCACCTGTAGCATGTCTACGGTGATCTGGCAGTGGAAATAATCACGGAGAGTCGTTGGACAACGCGTTTTTTAATATTGCCGCTACGGAGATGATGAGGAAGTTATTGATGCAGTACGACATTGGATCCGACATCGATCAGTGGAAACTTACCGTGCAGGCATACAAGCCCTCTGTTCAAGGTAGCTTCAAGGCATTGCTTTGAATAGAGATTACGTTGAAAAATAGAATTGTGTAGCCAATTGATCGGGAAATAACATGGTGTATTTGAATTCTGAATTTAACGAAAAAAATGCGTTTCATTACTTAATGAGCTCCCCTCTTACTTCTCCCTAACTCTACTTTGTACTCCCTCATAACTTTGCATTACGGCACTTTATCAATTCATTTCATTACAATGAAGGAACAATTAATCAAGAGTACTAGTAATATAATTAAATGCGACAAATAACACGCGCTCATTATGAGTAGGTTCCGTCGATAGAGTTTTGGTACATTTTCTCGATCCGTAAGCATTGAGGGAAGTAATCTGCCAGAAGATTGTAAGCAACAATGAAGCACGTGAGGCCTATGCACAAGACCGAGGAAATCAAGAGAAGCAGTGACCCTTGGGCATGAGCTCGCGACGAAAACAACTCCCCTGCAAAATGATTTTTTTACTTTGTCGAGAACAGCTCGAGAAGTAACAGAAAATGAGAAAATTACGGGTATACTTATTTTCGAAACTTTGTCATAACCGAGAACAAATTATAATTGGTGAGCCATTCCATAAGGTTGAAAATATTAATCGTAAAGCAGATGTTCTGCCGCAATAGCATGCCGTGGACCGTAATCTGCAGCTTAAAAATAGCCCAGTCCCAATTTACCTTACAGACGGCACTGCACTCAACAGGAGCAAAATAAAAATTTAAAAGTAAATTACTAGAAGCAGTATGTTGGAATGACAGCAGTCGAAAGTGTAAGAGGAGCTCCAGAACGAGGAAAAGGTTAATTCATCCACTGCGCTCACAAAACAGGGTCAAAACCTCGCCCCAGGGGACTCCTCTACGAATGTGCATGCGGAGGACAAATAAAAACTAAAGGTAGGATGGAAAAAGGATGGATGGCGAGAAGGGGGAACTCGGTCGGAAAGGCACAGTTTAAAGCCTTTGCGACAATGGCGCTGTATATGGCGGAGGAGTCGGAAGGGATAAAAAAAAGAATGGAGGAAACTGGTATTCTGTGGATTGCATGGAGGAAGCCGTGAGTAAAGTGGAAGTTTCACCCCCGCTCGACCGCTTGTCATTTTTCTTGATTTCCGGACTCAATATGCTCCGTTTACAACAAATAAACTTGCCCTAACTCCGCTAATTATGAACTAAACTAATTAATGGCATACTACCGAGAAAAACAACGAAAGAAATATGATAACTATCTTTTTTTATTTATTCCTCTTATCAATAGAATACAATCAGTAGTAGCGCAATAGTATAAGTACAGTACGTTGCATGTAATAAATTGGTATATTCAGTCATTTAATGGAAATGAAATTAACAAGTATTTGGTTTTGTTTTGTTTTATCAGTTGGTATGAATTGAAAAACCAGACTTTGTATTAAGTCAACAATATATTTCATTTCCATACATTTGAAATAAAATTCAAAGCTAGTTATTGGGAGGCAATAAAATATAGCTATATCAAATAATATAGGGTCAGATACACATATGATCGAGTGGTCTCCTCAGTACATTTATCTCGGGTAGTCGCCACAATGGGTAATATTTTTGTGGGAGGTTTTATCCCCCAAAGTACCCCTATGGCAACTTGCCTCAATACAAGTGCCTAAATGTGAAGTTCTCTACTCCTAAGTCACGCCAAGTTAAGTTGTTTTGAACAAGGCATAACGTAATATAGGGGGAAAAGTATGCCGGCAATGTGTGGGTCACCACTATCGTTCTGGGAGAAATATTTTTTTCTTTTATGATAGAATAATATTCTAAGGCTTGATTCAGGACGAGGTAAGTTTTAAAAGGTAACGAACGCAATGTAGTGGGAAAAATTATCCCGACAAATTTTTACGTAAGTTTTAACTTTCTCTCCACATAGATTCGCTAGATTTATCCATTTAACCTAAGTTTTCACTTTAAATCTCTCACTCTTCTTTCACTAATTCCTAAAATAAATAAAAAGCGCTGAATTCTGCAAGTAACTCCCTAGCCTTATTCCAAGCTAGAATAAATACTCTTTTGAAAATGCAGGACTTGCGGACTCGTAGCGCGAAGTCTTTTTTCTCGTCCTGATGACCCATTTTTGAGTCATTCCAGAACGTACATGAGATAGGAAGCATTGACTGCCAGTTTTTTAAAAATGATTTTCTACTTGGTTTCCAAGAGAACTGCATAGAGGAGGTCCGATTACACCCCATATAAGGCTGATTTCTGTTGCCACTTCGGTCACATTTTATTCGGTTTTCAAAAATGTCCACGGTGTGGTGATGAGTGCAATGTGATCGTCTTTTTTCCAATATTTTGCAGTTTAATATTTGTAATTGCGAGGAATAGCATTGAATAGTTATGCATTTGATAGATCACTTAATAAGGTGTATAAATTTCGGTTAATACCACTAATTATGCCGCATTTCCCGGTGAAACTCGGATCAATGCGTCCATCAGCGACGCGAGTGGTGACTTTTGTAAACCCATTTAAATGCGCGGTGGGTGATAACACTTTTAGAGGCCGGTCTCGAGGATCCCCTTTTGTAATATTCGTGGTGGTTTCTATGTGTGTCGTCAGTATCGTTGTGATAGAAAAAAGGGTTTTTCCTTTCTGATGGCATACGTAATTCAGTATGAGATAAATTCAAACACGTTCGATAGTTTCCATCTCTTCACCGTAAAACTCAGAGTTAGAGAAATGGCAGCTTCCTTTTCCCGAGAGCAATTCGCGGCGGTTCCTGAATAGTGGCCCATTATGTAATCCTTGCTTGATGACTTTTAAACGTTCTGTTTAACTAACTTGCTGAAATTGCTCCACAATTTTCTTCCACGCATTATTTTTTTCAGATCTCATCCTGTTCTAACCATCCAGATCTCAGCATGGTCTAGCATAATTTAAATATACCGAGAGTGGAGACGTAGTTAAGTTTACGGAGTCAATCGAAATGAACATATTAAGTGAAAATTTCCCTGAGAAAAAAATCATTGACAAATATATAGCCCAAAAATTTCCACAGTGAGGGAAAGGAAGCCTCGGTAGCTTAACTGGTTAGATCACTGCGTTCGAATCCCGGATCTCCCGATTTCCAGTTGAGTGATTTAACCAGTTAAGCTACCGAGGCGTTATCTTCCGCTGTGGAAATGTTTGGGCTATAATGGAAAATCTGTGAATGATTTTTTTCTCGGGGGATTTTCACACCATTTGTGAATTGCGGGTCACTCCTTAAATTTTTCGCCGCGGCTAGTCCCAGTATACTTAAATTAGTCGAAAGCGAACACCTCTAAGTGTTTAAAGTTCGAGCTTAGCTCTCCGGGTGTGGCGCAATGCGCATGACTTTGGCTGCCAGTCGCATAAAATTCTCAGGACACCATCTTGTCTGGTATACTCCATTAATATCCACATCGAGAAATGACACCTCGGTAGCTTAACTGGCTAAAGCATTCGACCGGAAAACCGAGCACGAATCCTGATCAAGGTGATATTGTCTCTGTAGAATTTCCACACCAGATCCAACAATATACACGGAGTCCGTGTTTGAGTGTTGGAATTTATCCTGAGAATAGTATGCCATCAGAATGGAAATTGATGATCTCACATACCAAAAATAAGCGGCACAATATTTGTCGGGATACTACTCCCCCATTCCCCCATATAACTTAGGTTGCGCTGGAGGGTAGGTTGGGAGATGAGAACGGGGCAATAGTTTCATGGGACGAAGGGAGGTCACTGGGTTCCGTGTTTCTAGCATCCCCTCTCTCATTTCCAAGTGGCTTCTCTCTAACTCCGAGGCAGCTTTTATGGCAGCTGGAATCATTCCTCTCTCGATATCTTGGAAACGACCTCCCCCAGTTGCGGAGCAAATGTCATGCACTTCGCAATCTCCGGAGCTACCAAACTGCCGTTCATCCACGGTCCAGAGTTCTCTCGACCTATGGCGACGCTTTTCGTGCCTGAGGAGCGTATGCACAACTGGGAAAGAGTTTTGAGAGCTGAGTGTCGTCTACAGAATGGAGTCTAAAGGACGGACGGAGTAGGAGAGGCTAACGAATGGTGGAAAAATGGGAGTAAGAGCTTTCTACGTTACAAGTAGTGAATAAAAATGTAAAATATGGAGAATATGTTACGCGCTGAAATAACACTCTACGATTTTGAAAAAAGTAAGCTTACATTGAATCGGAATTTGAAGAATAATCTCATGATAAGCAAAGACTACCTTTAACATAAAATGACAAGCGCAGACACATTCACACAGAAGAGAGCAGTGACATCTGATAAAAAAAAAAGAACACAGAAATAAGCTGACCAGTGAAGTAACCAGAAATTTCGTTCGGGGGGAGGGGTTCCAAAACCATGGAGAAAGTTTTTGGAAAACAAAGTACTATGTAGTCTAGGCCTTTAAACTAATTTTAAGACTTTTCATGATCGTAAATTTCATTTGACTTCATCCATAAGGAAATATACTTCCCTATAGGTAAAGCTTCGTCCACTTAAGTGACACAAACTCATCTTCATGATCAACAGTCATAAACAAAAACATTTGTTTGACGTAGCTCTCCGCCCAATTCTGCAGTCGGCTAATCTTTTAGCGCCGACATTATTTTTCTGCCTAACACCTTTCAGCACTTCCAGCGTATTGCATCCCTACCTCTGCCATTTTTCCCATTCACCTGACCTTCAACGATAATTTTCATCGGACCATCTCGTCTCTAAAGGTACCCGATCAAATTGCCCCGTCTTCTGCCCAAGGTATTCAAAACACCTCTCTTCCATCCGAAAGTTGTTTGAACTTTTACATTACTCAAACGAGTTATCCATTTAACCTTCACCATCCTAATGCAGTAAGACATTTCTTAAGCTTATTATCTTTATTGTTCCGCAACTGTCATATTTCATGCCTCACTACCCTGAAGATTCATGCTCCATTCTGAGTGCTACTGAATTCCTTCCTTCCATCAAAGATTACCTTCCCAGATGTAAGACATTCAAGACTGTCCTGAGGGATGAATTATCTATCTATTTTATAGTAGATTATCCTCCGGTCATTGTAGAACACTTCAATTGTAGAACACTTTATACGTTTGCAAGCAATGATTTTGATCAGAGAACTTAAATAATTTGAGAGAGTGAAATGCGATAAAAATTATAATTATAAGTTATAAGTGACCTTTCCATTATTAACGCCTTCCACTTCAATTTATTTTCTGAATATTGTTCTCCTACCCTCTATTTATTTTTTTTGTGGTTCTTTTTAAATGGCAGGTAATTAAATTACATTTTTAGTTTGTAATCAACGTAGAAAAGTGAAATAAAAAATTATTATTACTGCACATTTTATATTATCTAGTTAAAGAAATCGAGAACAGAGATATCGCTACTCGACAAAATCTACTTTGAGTACATTCTGGATGCTTTAAACATTGTTAAACTTTGAAATTAATTTATATTGTTCCCTTAAATACTGCTAAAATTATGAAAATATGATGACGAGCTACACTCGTCATTGTGCGATTTGGTAACGGAAGTTCATTACGAGCTAGAATCGTAATTTCAGCGAAAGAGGTTAATTGAAATTTCTACTGGTGTGCCTGACTATGCTAGGTCACCGGCAAATTGCAGTATGATAATGTTTTCACCTTGAATTTTCATCTTTGGCGCTTTTTCATAATTTTATTGATATAAACTCTCCAGATTTCTCAAAAAACTCATTGAAAATTTCAAGGGATAGAACGCACCCTTGTGTCACTCTTTGTTATTCTTGTTCCTTTAAACTAAATCCGGATTTCATCCTAGCTGATTGGTATCTATTTTATAGCAGATCATCCTCCGGTCATTGTAGAACACTTCAATTGTAGAACACTTTGTACGTTTGCAAGCAATGATTTTGATGAGAGAACTTAAATAATTTGAGAGAATGAAATGTGATATAAATTATAATTAAAAATACAGGAAATCGCAATTCCATAAAAACAAGCAATTAAGTTAACTCGACTATGTCACACCACAAAAACAAGGAATGGAATATATAAGTTATGGATGCAACGATATTTTCCGGTCACGGCGTATTTTGAAAAAAGCGAAATAATTCATATAGTAATGAAAGAGAAAAAATTGCTAATATTTCCATCGGGTGCGAAAAAAAAGTGATTTTTATAATTGAACTTGTCCCAAGTTGATGCGTAGAGGGGATTTCCGCTTGCTGAAAAACACGACCAGCGCGTCGTTGTATAATGGCCATATGCGAATTTAATCCATAAAAAACGATAGATAATGGCTCTCAAGCGTAAAAATCTCTTCATGGATATTTGCAGGCTTTCAAAGAGGGTTTTTTAACGTATTTTTGGACAAACATGAAGAATATACCAGATTCATACGTTAATGATCGCATCGTTACTGGAATCTATGAATTATTTCAGCTTCTGCAGTCATCCATTAACTGTAAAATCATTTTATTTGCAGTGTAAGAGCATTTTCTTTTTAATTTGTGAAAGGCAGCTAACCTATCACCCCCGCCTATACTGGGGTGACTTGTGAGTTAGTATGTAGATGCAATTGTACTGACAACAGTTATTAAAGACATCATCACTTGAAATAATGGAGAATGGTACCACAGACTTCTCGGATCAAGTAAAATTCCAATAGGAGAAATTAAATGAAGCTAGGCATACCCACATTTTTGTAAGATAAAAAACACGGCCAGGTCTGTACTGAAAAATTGTGCTCAGTAATCGTCTTGATCAGCAAGCATTCATATGGTTCAGGTTCAAGTCATTCATGGTTTTAGTTTTTTAAGCCCAAAAAACATGCCTTCCATTGCCTACCAGCCTAAAGAATTCGTTATTTCGATCACATGCGATTTTTCTGAAATATTATGAATTCTAATAGCTTATGATGCATCATTATCTTTCTAAAATCTCAATTAAGACTACCACGATTTATCTATGATTATAACTTTAAAATACCTTCTGTAATAACAAGTTCTTTATTATTTTTCAATATAGGAAGCTAAATAAGACTAAACCCATCTGACTAGATATTAAGTTTTCATGCTTAATGCCATGGAAATGTATCAAATGGATAAAATAAAGTACTTGTTATTTTCCGAATATTTTTTATTCCATGCCGTACTTGAATCCGCCGGACCAGGATTCAGACTATTTAAAATGTGTTGAAAACCTTTGCACAAAACATAATGTACTGAAAACCTGAACATAATATAGCATACATAGTTACTGTACTGGTCGTGAGATAACTCTTTAGTTGGAAATTGTCAGTAGTTTTACTTAACACTTTGCGTGCCATGGACGTAATATTACGTCCTGCTAATCCTTCTGAGGATTGCCATGGACGTAATATTACGTCTTTCCATTTAATTGGCTTTGTATGCGTGAAGCCGTAATATTTCGCCCGTGGTACTTTTCCAGTTTACTGCTTAGTGGTTCTGTTTTTTCAAAAATCAACTGCTCGATGAAAAAAAGAGTTCACTTTATGTCTTGAGGACGAAAAGTCCTCCGTAGCTACCGGCATCTTCATCTTAGGCCACTTAGTGTGAAAATTCTTTGGGCCAATGGACCATTCGTTGAGGGTGCATTGACACTTTTTGTCATCCAGGATTTTTAATGCTTTGCTTGGAACAATGCGTTTTTATGATTTCCATGCTTTAAATAGTTCAAATTGAGCCTATTAAAAAATTTATTATGCAAGTCATGGCGGTACATCATATGTTGCAACTTTTTTATTTTTCAAAAACAGTAGGTTTTCATTTTTACATTATATATTTAAAAATTAGCCGTAAATGTTATTCAACTCATTCATTTAAAAGAGCAAAGTCCATTTTTATTGAAATGCACATCGATATATATATATATTTTTGATGCTAATGTTTTAAAAAAAATTATGATTATAGTAAAAATGGCTGGATTTTTAAGTAGGGCTTTAAATTTAGCAGCCGGCACTCGAAGTGTTAATGAACTTATCTTGACTCATGCGTTCAAAACTCGCGTTGATTGGTGCATCGGACAACGTTGCACAATCTATTATCGCCTCATAGCAACAAGCACATAAAAATTGTTATGCAAGTGTAACTAACGAGCACGGATATTTATAATTTCAGCAGGCTTTCAACAGTAAAGTGACACTACGCCATTTATTATTAACGCCCGGAAAAAGAAAAAAAAGCATTCTTTTAGTCTACTTCAGCCCAAATCCACGCCTGAGTTAAGGAAATTACTTGCTGGCACGACAATGCGCATGTTTCTTTTTCTTTCCCATCTACAGATTTTATTTTTTAATGCATTTCCACTTAATTATTTTCTCCATCTCATTATAAATTTTATGTCCTTTTTCTCTTTATTTCTTAGCGGTAAACCATTTGCCTGATTTAAACCATCTTTGGATAGCCATACATATATGACCTACTAATCGTTGGAAAATTTCTTTTTCTGTGAAAAGTGAATTGGCGTTTTGGTGTAGGGTCTAATAAGGTGAGGTACGCTTGGTGAGACATCGCTTCACCTGCATTAATATTTACGTGCAATTTAATCATTTTGAATTATTTTTATAGTCATGCAGAATGCATGTGAGCAACCAAATTCATGCTGCATTCTTGTATTTGGTCGCCCCCTATCGAACACCAAGAGGTGACTTACTTGTATTATAAAGATGCACACCATCCAATTTTCAAAAGTTAAATGCTTTGCATTATGTTGGGAAATGGAAAACTAGAGGCAGCAGCTAAGCCAAGCAGCACGTAGAAGCCTAAAATTAATGAGTGCAAAATATAACAGGAAGGAAGACTTCGAAACGTATTTTTTTTATTCCAGGAAAAAGAGAGATGGAATGATAAATGTTACCCCTAAATGAGGATAATAAACGCCTGGAAGTATTTTCATTGGAACTTTCTTCCTTCCCTACTGGGTTCACAGCAAAAGGTAAAGCTCAGACCATATCAGCCGATGAGTTCACATAGTTCGCCATACTCATAAGTGAAGCAAAAATATAAGAAAATATCCAGAGACTTGAAATGAAGGTTGATGTGAACAGTGAAAGTAAGAAATAATATTCTACAAACACGCTTTGAACTTCCTATTTTATTCTGTACTGAGTGATAAAAAGGTGTAAATTGAAGGATAAAATAGGACCTGGATTCATTAAGGTGGATAGATAAAATGAAGTGGATTAGAATACATAAACAATTATACCGGCATGCCATTTCACGACTCATATGGCAGAGAATCTCGTGCAGACAAATCAGGTATTTACTTTGATCATCTGTGTTTCCATAAGAAATATATGAATACCACTTGCGCCCCTCATGAGTTCCAAATAAAATTATACAATTGCGAACACATTATGAAGAGTACTGATATTGTAACATTTTGTTTACTTTTCAAGAATATCATAGTTATCATGTTTACAATTAGGTCAATTTAATTAATAATTTAGTAGCAGTGTTCTTCAACTTTCTATTGTCTTATTCTTTTTCAGAGACCTTAACACTAACATCATATTCTAAAAAACACTTCTCGCAATATCGAGATCAATATCAAAGAATGGACAATGAAAGTTTAAGTGAACCGCAGTTATTGTTAAAAAAATTAAGATTATTTTTTCACTTTCATAATATTCAAGGCGAGGGAAAATTCTATCCATTCAATTTAAACTATAATCAATGGCATTGCAACGAGTATTAATAGAATAATACGCTGCTAGCTGTTTCCAAGAAAATATAAATTATAAGATAATAAACAATACAAAACCATGCTAAATGATAAAAACTGGTAATTACAGTCAGTCAGGGTCTACAACCAGAGGTTGTTTTTGCTAAGTAAAGGTAGAGCTCACCCCAAAGCAATGACTATCCACGAGATTATGATTACACACATTCTTTCCCTGAGCCGCCTTGCTTTCCAAGGAGATATTTATTTTTCAGGGCGAACGAAGGCTTCAAGCCATACGAGATTATAAACCGACATCTTTACGTTAGTGGCCAAGCGCTCTGCCCTCTTAGCTACCATGCCTCTCACTCCCATAAAATAAGCGGAATAAAATAACTAAGAATGTGATGAAGAAATTAATATTAAGCCCTCCTTGAACTGACGTGAAAAGTTTTCTGTTGATACGCCGGCAGGTTAAAGGTGCGAGGAAGGATAGAGGCTTTTCTAATTTATTTTGACTCATGCAAACACAACTGAGCTTCCTCATATGCGTAGGGCTTATTGCGGAAACCGCCGTCAGCCAAGGTCCTCAACTTCTCAGGATACGCATTTCTCCATATCTCTCATCTCAACGTTAGCTGCGATTTTCCCCTTACCCAAGAGAATCCCGTCCCACTTACATATTAGCTTAAACCGCCCCGCTCTGGATAACTCTTAAAAACGCCTGGCTCACGCGCTTGGCTTTCACCAAGTCGACCGCCTGAAAAGACCTTGCTTCCCCCTTTCTCCTCCGCTCCGACAATACCTACTTCCACCCTCCACCTTCGGCACCATTTTCTCCGCCCAAATTTCTCGCTAGCCTTTGGGTACCCTCCCTCCCCGACAAAGCTGCGTCTTGAATCTCATGCATAATGCGGCGAACCCGCGAATTACACCTCCATTTCTACCACCCAAGCGTTGAATATTTGAAGAGTTTACCTCCTCGGCGACTTTGCCACCTCTTGCCTTACCATCCTCTCTCCCTCTATCTCAAGAATTAAAGCTTAGAAGGAAATATCAACAATCTGTATTCGTGTATAAAATGCTATCTCATAAATCCCATGGATGTCTCTATGAAAATTTTCTTGAATACTCAGGGGATAGGAATCTCAAAATAATGGGCCTGATCGAGGCATAAAATGATTCTAATTTCCTAAATTCAATACAACAGCGTACCAATTCAAGTGAACCCTCAGCACTTTATACGTAGCGTACCAATCTACTTTCAATTCATTCATAAGAAATTTAAATGATAATCCAAAAATATGAACTAAAGACTAAGCTTTAGACCAATTCAAATTGAAAATGTTTAAATCCCTAGCACAAAAATTGTAACGCGATTGAACTTTTTCCTCATATTTTCCTCCAATGAATTCATATTGAATTTTGTCAAAAAAATGCTATTCTTTGTACATATAAGGATAGCTCAACTTTATAATTTAATCAGAATAATTTTCCAACTTATTTCCCACTATGAGATTATAGATATTGTTTTGAAATTCTATGGAATTATTTTCAATTTCATATTGCTAAAGCCACTGAGATATTTTTCTGTAATCAAATATATGCTCCATTGGGCATTCTGTCCTATAAATATAAAGCTACGTTATTCTTTCTTTGGTATTTCTTTTCGTCCCTCCCGGGCCCCAATAGCTTCCTTTATCTCCTTTCATTCCTTGGCCTCTCTCTTTCACCACTTACTGGAAACCAGCAATCCGCAGACATTTTTCTATTAGGTACGCTAAACGTGTCGTGATTTTTCTCATTGGTGTCAATTTTTTCATCTGTGCTGCACGAATAGTCTAATGATGAAAAGATCGACTTGTCTACCCCTCTAAAGCATTGGAATTGATGACCTCAGGAAAAAGAAAATAATATATTCCTTTGTTTTATCGCGATAGGAAAATTAATTTGATACCCCGCATGGATAAATTAGTTAATTTTCATCAATGAAGTTATTTTTTCTTATAATTTCAAATTAATGAATGTTGATTAACAACCAATTTTTCCATGATTTCTTCCGTATTTATCATCCTATCGCCAAAAAATATTACACTATCACGGATGATATGGTTGCAAGCATAGATGTTTGTATATTTGCAATGAACAATAAAAGCATTATTATATCTAAAACTGAGCAAAACTGATATATAACTGATCGTTACATTCTAATATCACACTTCAACGGACGAAATTGCCATTTCTTCCGGGTGACTGCAAAAAATTGAAGCCTTCGTGGAAAAATCGCTCATTACATTCCAAGTCGAGTCACTTAAGTAATAAAAGAAAGTTTTAGTAGAAAACTTCTCGTATGAAGTTTGCAACAATGCTTACTACTCCCCACCAGCAAGTATCTACACAGCAACCCATTGGCTATGGTGTAATTTTCATCCTAAACCAGTCTTTTCCCCCCTCTAATCCCGGCCAAGAGTTTATCCAAATCCAACTGCAGATACCATTTCTTCCTCTATCTCCTTTACTTCTCCAAGAAAATCCCGCAATATCGTCTCCGCAAAAACCCTTTCCTGCGCGGGCCAAGGGCAAAATGCAGTCCTTTTCCTTACGACTTTCATCCGCTTTTATGGTGCCATTTCCTGCGTGCATATGACTCTATCCGAGAAACTAATGTGACTCCTCGGGTGTGCGCTGAAATGTGTATGGGTGTTCACTTTCCAACAAGATGGCACTTTCAACAGGGAATATGGGGAAAAAAGTGAGTTCCTCCTCTTTGAGGAAATTTTAAACACTCGGCATATTTCGTCTTCACGGATGTTCCCCGCAATGGAGACCAGAAAGTACTCCATATCGAACACGACTAAAATGATTACCTTCTCGCTATTATACCAAAGCACCCCCATGGGCAAATCATAGTTTTATTTTCTCGTTAATTTAGTTTCTTAGTTTCAATTTCTATACCTGAATTGCTATCCAAGTTCCAAATTCCTGTGACAATAGTACCCACGCTCGGGGTACTAGATATTAGGTACCATTGCTCGGGGTACTAGACCCTCCTGGTTCATCAAGGATGGCAATGTGTCATAGGTGGACCTCGAGGTTCTAACATCTTGTGCAACGAGTCTCCGTGTAAAACCAAAGGTCAATGGTTCTATTCGCGGTCCAGGGAAATTTCTTCTCTTGCCAATACATACACATTTCACCTCCGCTCACGTGGCAAGCTTCGAAATATTACACATATAATTAGCACATGCACTCTTTTTGGAAACAATGGCAAAAAGTTCGAGGGAGGGACTCTGAGGTACAATAGCAAGAAGGTAGTTATTCAGTCATTTTCTCAACCACTATCGATTATTATTCGCAATCTATTGCTTTGAAAATAACTTCAATAGTGATAAGTAATTCAATAATTATTAGTTTACTTCAAAAATGAAAATTTTGTTGGCATAACGAAGCGTAATATCATGGCTAACAAAATACAAACTCAGTTTCAATGTTAACTGGAATTAACTAGAACAAACAAAAAAATGCCCACTGATTAGATTTTTATACTTATTACACCAAAAACGTAAGAGTAGCTACGTTAAATTATTGGGGCCGTCTATGAATGAGGGGAGTTAAATATTCTCTGTAGAGATGACCCTAAACACTTACTTTGCATTAGCCATGCATGAGCTCATACTCAAGTGTATTGAACCTGATGATCAATTATTACTCTCACCTATACAATTGATTTATATTTTCAAAACACTTACGAATTTACAAGTTAAAAATCATCATCATCATCATTGGTCAACAATCCTAGGCTTGGTTTGACGCAGCTCTCCACTCTATTCTCCTATCAGCTATTCTTTTCACACCTACGTATTTCTTCTCTTTCACATCTCTCTTACTTGCTACATATATTTTGTTCGAGGTCTTCCTTTTCCACTCTTGCCTTCCACTTGCCCTTCGACGATTGTCTTCATCAGGCCATCATTTCTCAAGATGTGGCCTATAAGGTTGTTCCGTCTTCTTAATAAGGTTTTCATGAGGCTTCTCTTCTCTCCTACCCTTCTTAGGACTTCCTCGTTACTAACTCGGTCGATCCATTTGATTTTCATCATTCTTCTGTAGCACCACATTTCGAATGCCTCTATCCTTGCTTTCTCCGCTGCGGTCATTGTCCATGCTTCACTTCCGTATAGGAGCATGCGGAAAGTAATATCATTAATCACACAATTTCGGACAGAGGTCGCTGCCGGCGACATGGGCGGTGTATAAGAAACCGATAAAGATAGAAAGCATGCTAAAAATATTCAGTTTTGAGCAACATTTAATTATTTGAGTACTGAAAGGAATCTCAGCAATAATTACTTCTCAAATTACCATTGATGACATAATTTATTGAAAAATTTATGCTGCAGCAATAGAAAGCACAAAAAGAATCTCCAATTCTTTTCGCAACACAGATTTCTCACGAAACCATATTGAATATAATGTTCACTCAATGATTACTCATTTCAAAAAATAATGAAAAAACCTTCCGCATAACGAACATTGTTTGTCAAAGATATTAAATGCGAACATTTTAAACAAACTAAAGAAATTCTGCATCAAGTGATATATCTAAAAGTTCAAAAACATCGCATGGCCGGAGAAAGATCTGATAAATTACCTTACCTTATGCGGCTGCTTAATTTCATCTGATGCTGGACGGAAAAAATGAGTGGAATGTTATTTCATTGCTTGTCTGCGAAAGTAGGTCTTTCAATGGAAATATACTTCTGCCAAGTTCAAGAATGGAGTTTTACCGTTGAATAATTAAGTCTGAAATGAGAAGTTGCACATAGGAATACCTCGGATTAATTAATCCACAAAAGTTTCTGTCATATAGAGCGGAGGAATATTTACTAGCAGCAGACGCTGCGCCCGCAGTTCATTGAACTCTTCCGTCGAAATTATACACCAGGGAAAAAACACGAAGATGGAAAAGGTAAAAATAATCTATATTAGAAAAAGCGTGCGTGAGGAGAGAAAATTTCTACCCTTTGCATTAAATGCAACCGTATGCATAATTTCCTTGAGAAAAATGTCTAAACGAGATTTTTAGGAGAAATGATCTCCACGCTGTGTTATACAAGAGTACAACTTAATGCCACCTTGCTTGGATATGTTTTTTTACGTTAAATCATTTTGATGCTATTGGCCTAGGACTGGAAATAGATACATTTTACGTTTTCACGCTTTCTTTCATCTGTTGTTTACTTCTCGAGCAAATCACGGCGAAAAATGGACGGATTTAAGCATTTTGCATATAAATGGATTACGTCACGAATTCATTCCGAGTAAATCTCCCCTTCAACTCTAATCCTCGGTCTCAAGTGATACGTTATTGTTGTTTACACTCTCCTTAGCGATTCTATTCCTTAGACTAAACGTACCGGTAACGATATCTATTTATTTTTTTTTATTTTAATTTTTACCTATTCCTCTACCACCGAATGCAGCACTTATTGGCCATTTTACATCGAGGTGTTCCGCAAATTTAACAATTACACGTGTACGAAAAAAATACCCTGGATAGGAGCAATCTATCCAGGCGGGAATTGAACCCGCGACCTCTTGTTTGATTGGTGAGGACTTATTCCGTCGCCACCAAGGCCGAAATGGATCGCATAATACCGAAGATTCCCTACCTTTTTCCCGAATCGTTTTTTCCGACGACCTTTTTCCCGAATTTTTTTTCCGGATTCATTTTTCCCGAATAACCTTTTTCCCGAAAGCTTTTTTCCCGAAACCCTCTTCTCCGAAACATTTTTTACCGAACACCTTATTTCCCGATTGTATAAAAAACAAGCCATTTATCGTAAAATTCAACAAGTGGGACTCCAAGTCCCTTACAATGACCCAAGAGATAGAACCCTCAAAACGACAGTTAATATGATGGCAGCTTTTGCGTTTGTTCCAGTTGAAGACGTTGAAACAACTTTCGAGCTACAAAAGCAGGTTATGCAACAACAAATAATGCATCTGAAGGCTGGAATAACCGCTTTAGGTTACTAGTCGGGAAAAACCACCCGGATTTATACTCAGCTGTAAAAGAGCTGCAGAAAAAACAAGCTGACACAGATATTGCCTTGATTGAATTAAGTGTTGGGAAAAGTATCAAGGGCAAGCCAAAAAAGATGTGGTACGACATGCATGAGAGGCTGAAATCGGTTGTAGAAGAATATGAAGATTACAAGAACGATCGGAATTTTCTTGAATTTCTTAGAGCTATCGCGCACAATATAATTTTCTAAAAAAATGATGTATCTTGTGTATGAATATATTTGGTTATGAAAAATATGAACTCATTTTTATACAATCGGGAAATAAGCTGTTCGGTAAAAAATGTTTCGGAGAAAAGGGTTTCGGGAAAAAAGCTTTCGGGAAAGAGGACGCGTTGCGATTCGGGAAAAAATTCTTCCGGGAAAAAGGTCGTCGGAAAAAACGATTCGGGAAAACGGTCGGGTACCATACCGAAAACAGGTAACATTAGCCATTTAGATCGGGGTTCTCAACAAGATAGGATTTACATGTGCAAAAACCACCATACCTTGGTTAAGGGTAACATACCCAGGCGGGACTCAAACCCGCGACCTCTTGTTTGGCAGGCGATGGCTTTATCCCGCCGCCACCGGGGCTGGCAGTTGGCCGTTTATGTCGTAATCAACGCATAAAAAGGGGGCGGCAACTTACGCGTAATTTAACACGTATTTTAAACTTACTAGGCAATAGGCGAATACATTTTCGTCGAAACTTACCCGTCGCTTTCATATACTGAGTTCTACCGATGAAATGCGATTTCGAACAACATTGAACGACCCAATTACGATGGCTAAAATCATTCACTTGAACAACCTGTACCTCGAGTACTCTTGGGTAATGGGAGAAAAGCAGAGCTCATTGAGGACAAACGATTAAGTTCAACCCACTCTCCACCCCTGAATTCCTCCCCATGAAAAGACCAGAAAAATCTAACAGGGTAACAGGGTATCCACAACATTAATGCGCATAGAAAACAAATATTCCGTGCAAATTTGAAGATTTTCCCCGATTGCCCGAAGAAAATTCCATGTTTTTGCGCCAAACCCCTGTACAGTGTACATGATAGGTCCACGAGATTCGTGTCATCCTTCTCCCAAGGACGCCAGCAAGATAGCTAGCAAAACTGTTGTGGATTTGTCAGCGACATACGCAGGCGCAGCCTTAAAATGTTGCCCTCATTCATTTATATCCAGGGAAACCTGTGAACGAACAAGATTTAATTTTTATTGTAGCTTCTACTTCACTTCCATTGCCGAATTATATCAATGGATTGCGTTGTGAGTTTATATGAACGACCCAATTACGATGGCTAAAATCATTAACTTGAGTAACGAGTAACGAGTCTCACAGGTTCTTCTAGGGAAGCGGTTCCAAATCGGTAGCACGCGTAACCCTTGGGGGTACGCGACTAACCAGTTGGGGGTACGCCAAAAATTATCGGAAATAGGGGACACAAGGAACTGTGTGTCTCTTAACCAGGAAATATGTTGGTAAGGGTATTATATGGGGTATTTAAAACAAAGTTTCAATTTATACAATTATTTATAACTAAAATTGTCACCTACCAGTAGTGAATTTATGTAATAAAATGTCCACGTTACATTTTCGGATATTCAATATAAGATATATGCATATTGAGAGGTGTGGGAGGAAGAAAAGGTTGGGATCCTCTGCTCTTGGGTAAGAGGAGAAAAGCAGAGCCCATTGAAAACAAACGATAAAATTCAACCTACTGAATTCCTCTCCATCCCTCAATCCCTCCTACTCCACTCCGATACCAGGGGGAAAGCCGAAGCATCGTTAAGATACGGTCTAGCGAGGTTGCGGCAGTAAGGGGGATACGGCACAGTTGTTTTCCCCCTCCGCTTCCCGATATCCCAAGCTCTTCCCCACGCCCGAACGGTGGATATGTCCCAGAAATTGAATAGGCGGGTGGCCATTAAGGCAGGGACGGGAGGAGCGACCCATACCACCGTGAAATATCGTCAATGACAACCTTGCTCCAAGCGAAATATGTTCCACCACTCCCCCTACAGAAAACCCCACAATGGCTCCCCTACTCGATTCTTTCAGCCTTGTTTCACTCGGGATAAACATGCATGGCAAGCCTCACTTAAGGTGACGTATTGCTCCAGCTCGATCAGACAGACATTTTGGTGATAGAATACTCGCTTATAAGATGTGCTATCACCTTTAAATTTTGATTGAATATAAATTTAGCCCTGGTCAATATTAGCCCCTGTATCAAATTTGAAACTTTTATCTCAGTTTTTCCCAGATATTATTCTCTTTATATTTGAGAAACTTACAAATGATAATAAAGTTCTACCCTATTTACTATGAAAATAAAAAAATATTGAAAAATGTTTTTGAGAGCGTTACCAAATAAGACAAAATAAGCCGGGCCGAGGAGGAAGATTGGAACCTCTTAAAGAAGCCCTCCCAGATAGGTACAAAGGAATTTTAATAAAAAAATCTTAAAATACACTATGCCATTTGTTTTACATCACTGACGCTTAAGAAAATTGTACTTTCCATTTCACGTTTACAGGGAATTTCATTTTCGAATTCTAAATTTCACACGCGCTCTTTAGACGATACTGGTCTAAGAATGTAGGCAAAGCGTTAAAAATAGCACTTACAATACTTATCCATCCGTTATTTAATTATAACCATTGCAAAATTAAACTTAGGGACTTCATTGTCTTACTTTTAGAGTTTTTCGCAAAGGCATGCTGTGACTGAAGTTAAATCAAGCTGTTTAAATGAAAAACGGTTATCACGATTAGCTCATAAGCATTGGTAGAGAATGCATTCGGAAAAAACGACTAATTTGCCCTCAACCTTTTTGCTTTTCCTTCGTCATTAAATATAAATTTGCGTTACCCATGAATACACGGCTTTTTACTTCTAAATATGAGATCAGAACAACCACCACAATCCCAGCATAGAACACCACCTCAATCCCCAATTCCATTTTTTCACCACTGCTCCACTCCGGACATACATACAACGCTAGCCTCCCTTCAGAAGGTTTCTTCGATGTAAAATGGAAAGATCACTGTCAAAAAAATTCCAAAATACACTACTTTAATTGAACTTCATTGACTGGCGTGTTATATTTTCCGTTTATTAGAAAAGACTTCCAGTGTCTTCTTCAGTGTGTTTCCAGATACGCTTCTACTTCGTGGCTAGTCTTATCATAACGCAACAGCCAGAATATGAGTCCATATCATTGAAAGAATCATGAATGCAGTCAATGTATCGGAAAACTAAGCTTTTCTCAAATTAATAGGGAAATTCTTGAATCTATCATGGAAGAGATGATTATGTTGGTCAATTGAGTGGGTTAGAAGCCAAGGGGCACAAGTGATTTTTTTCTCAACAGAGTTAGGTAAAGTTAATTGTTAGAATAAATAGACGAAAACTTGGTCGCTAAGGGAAACGAGTGAGTCTCTGTTCTGTGCTGACATCGAGTTGAAAATCAAATGCACTATTAAGTATCTAATTGATCTCGTTTGTTATCTATACCTAATTTATGTACCTGACTCTGTATAGAAAAGAGAAATCACAAGTACCCCTTTGCTTCCAACCCACTCAATTATGTTTTCCTCATTATACTTCATCTAGAGTGGCTGCTTAAAATTATAATTTCAATTTTATAATTTTCAGGGCGTTGCATCTGATACCAGCTCTTACGATAATGCTGTTTTAAGTTGCATAGAGGAGAATTATTATGGATACTACCTATATTACGAGTCTGTTGCACCATCAGAATCACGACAAAAATGAAATTAGGCACTTCATTTTCCTACCTACTTTAAGAATTATTCTCAAATGCACACTGCAATAGTATTAAAATATGTAAGGATATTAAGTCCATAATTCAGGTCAATGTAAGCCATCAAAAAACACTATTCTTTTTTAAAATAATAATAGTGTTAATTGCTTGTTTTGGCCAGTTAAATATCGATAGAATCTTCCCAATCAAACGACAAAGGGTTAGTTCATGCCAGTGTGAAATGTCATGAATGACAACCTTCCTCCGAGTGAAATATATTTCATCAATCCCTGCTCTGTTATATAACGACACCCTAGTTTTAATTCTCGCTCGTCCAGCCTTGTTTCACCAAGGATGAGCAACCATCGTTTTCATCGCTTGAGATAGTTCCTCTGAGATTAAAAGGGAAGGTAATTTTCACAATAGTTCCTAAAAAAATCACATCATCTAATTACACATATTTCAACGTCGGAGACTAAAAAAATTGTAATGGCCATGCTACATTTTCGGAAATTAATTACTTTTTATGCACTCTTCCATGACAATGTTTGACAAAGAATGGACAAAACGTTTACATTATCTAGGTCATGAGTCAGTTGTACAATTAAAATCATGATGAAAGCAAAACGTAGGCATGTCACCGTTGTTTACTTTAGTATTACAGCATGAATTTTAAAATTTATTCTGTAATTGAGGCTAAACCATATTGTTTACATAAAAATGGCAGCATGCGAAGTTCATAAAGAGTGAAGAAAGATAAGTTTTAAAATCTTAGCAATAATTTATATAGAAAAACGTTTTCACTATGGCATCGCTATTTAACATATTCCTACAGAAATCGCTTTAAATTTTCGGTTGTAATGGAAAATAACTCGGAATAAGATCGAAGGACAAGTGCATGTCACCGTTAAATAATGCCAATAAAAACCGTTTCCCGAGCGTCCACCACTCTTACGTCACAAAGTGACGCGTACTTACTCCCACTGAAATCTATCATCCATGCTCCACTCAGGATATAAGCATAAAGCTAGCCTCTCGTGAGTATATAACAGCCTCCCCTTTCTCCATCGATCGGCCATCTCCTGCCCTTGTCTTTCCTTCAACCTCGAGAATCCCTTTTGACTCTTAAAGCGAAAAAAAATCTCCTCTCGACATGCCCTTAATATATCTGCCTCTTGATCCAAACTTCGACAAGGCCGAGATAAACGACTCTTCCCCAAGAATGCTGCCACCAGAAGGTGACTGACTTTATGAGGCATCCACGGAAGCACAATATTAATAATTATAATATTATTTTTCTGTCACTTGAATACCAAACAATATGAACTGAAGCTTATAAGTACCTAAATATTTGCTATAATATTCTATTAATATTTATTCAAAATTTTTCTTCACTCATGTTATTTCATATATTAAACTCTCGCTCAAATATGAACGTCACGTTCGAAAAAAAAATATTATTGACCTATTTCCTAACTAACGAAACTTTCAGAACATGATCCTCATTCATTTGTACCTAATGTAAAAACAATATTTAAAATTGTACCTCGGCAAATATGCCATCTGATTCGTCATCGAAAATAGAAAATATGTCGATAACTTGAAGAACCTTATGGTGGGCGACCAAAATTTTCCGTTACCAAGTAATAATAGCGTCAAGGAGCTACATATGGGTAACTCAACCATGAACCAGTTTCTAGATATGAATTTTCATATCTACATCTACGAGGTACCGTGCAAGCCACCAGGGTGTGAGGCATGGGGTGATTCCACGCGAGGCATGTAAGGTAATAGTACAAAGGTTCTCGTTGATTTTAAACTGACAGTTAAGACTCGGCTCTAAAATTTAAAAAAGAATTTTTCTGATTACAGTAACTAAGGGTAAAAGCAGTTTCGCTCTTGTTTTTATGTTAAATATATATCTACGCCTTGTGTCTACAAATTGTTTCCATTATTGAAATGAAGGAAATATGGATAATTGTGTACCTAAAAATACAACAATCAGAGAAAACGAATCATTAGATAAATTGAAAAAATTAATTAAATGCATCACCATAATCTTAAGGGAATTATATAAATGTCTACCCAATGCTTTAAAAATAGTTATTTATAATATAAAATTAAAAAGAGGACTGTACAGTTTTCAATGCATGTTTACGGATTGAAAAAGTTAACATCAATGGTGAGAGAACTACCACAAGAATTGTTTTGCACAAAAAAATCTTAATGCGCCCATAAATTACACTAGACATACAAACTAAAATTTTTGCTACCCTGACTTCATTATTTTGGGCTAAGCATTTGACTTAATGAATCAGTCAGTGAATCTGAACACGCTGCTTTATGTAAGTATATGCTTATATGAAAGCCAAGTTGATTTTCAGCACAACTTAAGTTTTGGAATGTGAACATAATATTTACTTAATACACAAGAAAATGAGCATATATACAATGTTTTTTTCGATTATACTTAAAGACGATGTTAACGCTAACAATTTTTTTGCAATACCCTAAGTTTGGGAATTTCATCGCTCAGGTGTATCAACCATCAGTAAGATAATCCTTTGAAAATTAGCACGTGTACACCTCCCGGGCTAGTTTTTAAAGCTAGTCGTTTGGAACCGTTCCAATTAAGTCATAGGTATCACATCGTGAATGCTTGTGAAAAACGTCTATGCTCCCTAAATACACATACGATAACGCTCGGCAAACATAAAAGCAAAATATGTCCTCCAATTACTCACTCAAATTAACTGGGATGTTAGTGCGTCCTTCCTCTGAATGATCTCAAGACATTTCTGCTTAATTTCGGCATCTGCTGGAAAGGAAATTTCCGATGCCATCCTTATTCAGGTACACGCAGCATCAACTAGACAAATAGTTAGATAAATATTACACCACACTTGGAAATTGTCACTTACAACTAAGAACGTTATACAAATTTCCATTCCTTAAGGTGCCTGGGAACACAACAACAAGATGAACAATCTTACATCTAATCATATAAAATAAAAGTCAATAGCAAAGAGTACGCAATTGCATTAGCACAGCAAAAAAATGAACGTGATATATGAAAATATTGTAAAAGCAGAAATATGCAAAGTATTGTAGAAATAAAATCACAGTTCAACCAGGCACCACTTTAGTCTGACATTCGTATCTTAACCATCCAGGGCACTTTTCTAGCCACAAAAAATCCACCCATCACCACCAAAACAAGCGTTATTAATTGTAGTACCATAAAAGTTAGCATTACCGCGCACGATATTTCTTCACCAAATAAAAATCCGTCAACTGTTCCTAGGACACAAAAACACGCCATACGCACTTCAAAACTTCCACTTGGGAACTGAGGCTCACGTGCGACCAGCGCGAGCAGTTCTTTAAGACCAAGTATATTGACGTCATGCAGATGAAGCAGGTTTGCTCGCTGACTTTATTATAAGCATTCAAAGCAGTTGTCTAATGCTTTCTATTTTCGTAGCTAACATCGAGATGCGTCATGTGCCTTCAGTGTTTTTAAATCCATCCAGTTATTCGC
Organism: Ischnura elegans; assembly: GCF_921293095.1. Classification (NCBI taxonomy): domain Eukaryota; kingdom Metazoa; phylum Arthropoda; class Insecta; order Odonata; family Coenagrionidae; genus Ischnura; species Ischnura elegans. Next base: position 60,931,311 of record NC_060252.1, read on the forward strand.
CTTAGAATGTTATGGAGGTCACATTGTCCCATTTTTCCCAAGGCGAATTGTATAATTCGACTCGGGATTCCATGTCTGCCTTGAGAGCTTATATTCAGTTGGCGACGCGTTTGAAAGCAGAACCGGCAAGAAGTAAGCGGTAAGGTAATTGGGAAGGATAAGCGTTAGCCTGTAACAGGGGGTAGGAACATGGGGTATCGTCCACCCCGCCAAGTAGGACTTGTACGGAGGCGATTTGACACAAATAAGTGAACTCGCATTTACTGCTGCTTACGGGCGACATAACGCGAAAGTTTGGCCCTGCCTTCAACTCCAGAGGTAAGATTCCGGATAACCCTAAAACAATCCTCGACGTGCGAGGTGAGCCAGGGAAAGGAACTGGCCCCCCATAATCTGAAAATGGGATATGACAAGCGTGAGACTTGCATTAGTCAGCGGTGAGCTTTAACCTCACCTATGGAAACCAACCTTTGGGTTGAATCATTAAGTGAATGAAAATGACAAAATTCGCCACTCACGCCGCTGGTAGCAGAGCGATCCAAATTTTACAGGGAAGGAAGCTATCAATACGAATATCAATACTATAATTCTTAACATATGAATCTATAACTGATCGGATTTATAACTTCTCGATACCATTCCTCGTGAATGCAAACGGCTACCATTGATAATAACTGCATCACAATGCCCACATCACGAAGAAAGAAATTTTTGAAAACCTATAAAAATGTGCTCCAAGTAGCAACATAAACCAAGCCTGTATGTGACAAAATGGAGCCTCTTCCGTATATTCCCATTGGGGAAAGCATTCACCGTTACCCTACATTGACTATTTTCACAGAAGGGCATCACTAGCAGTAAACAGGTGTTACACCTTTTCGCAACTAAATCCAGATGCGAGCAAAACTAGAGCAAGGCAATCATTAATCGCAGGGGATAGAGCGGATGAAGCTGTTGTCCTCGCGGCCGTAGCGTAGCGACCATTTACGCCGCTACGAGAATGCGCTAATGGAAACAGTACGTTTTCGCACTCTTACCCATTAACTAGTTCAACAACCCCCGTACATGGGCGATTCGCACGCCACACCGCTGCTTTTCGCTGGATGGCCAAATATCCCTTCCGCACGCTCGCCATACGACACGTCTCTGCCGTCTGCTAACTGCAACTCTATGGTCGGATGAAATCGGTGCTCGCGAGGGAAGAGAGCGGAGTAAGTATAGGGGAAGAATGGTCGTGTTATCGCCAGGGCATCGTCACGGTATTCCGTGCCGAAACATACTAGAGCTGAAGCGATTCCCACTGAACTTCACGTCAACAGTTCAAACACTCCCGAGTAGCTCACACATACCTTAGCTTTCCTTATCCGAGATATCAAACGACCTGAACACATTGAGCATAGGTATACGATAACAGTAGGCACATCGTATTATTTATTACATTATTCCACCGGTCAAGGTAAATTTGTACGGAGTACTTGCGGATTACTCCGGCCATTTCCCAATTTATTATGTTCTGCTCTCTTCATTGCACAAAAAAAACCTACCCTTTTTAATTTCTTCATTAAATACTATTCTCTTTCTCCTATCTCAGTCTCGCAATTTTTTCCCTCTAACAAAGTTTTTAATAACCCCCTGATCAGCGCTCGCTCCATTCTCCTTCTCCTTCGGTCTCCATCTTTTATTAGTTCTAAGTCCGTGGTCTCCATCCTCTCCTCACCAACCATGCCCATCACTTCCTCCTTCACTCCGTCCACTTCACATTCTCAATTTTCCCATAGTACCATATTTCGAAGGGTTCTACTCTCTCCTCGTCCTTCCTTAACGCCCATGTTTCCGAACCGTAAAGTGCTACTCTCCAGATTAGACGTAACTACCTTTTTCTTTAACTTCCAACCTAATTTTTTTAAATTTTTACTGGAATCTTGCATACTGATACTCTCATCAGCTCTCATAAACACCTATTTAGTTAATGCTATCTCGTTGCTGATTTCCTTCCTGCCATGTCCGTTTTCCAATGATAGGTACCTTGACAGAGGAAGAAATATCAATTAGTGTCACATGACTCGTAAGTAACATATGTAAATGCCTTTATTTCGGATACCTTTAGACAGGGCAATGCGCCGGAGCATCAATTGTGAAACGATATTGACTTAATAATTACTTCCGTAATAATATTATTAGTGGATTCATACGATGAAATCAAGACCATCGTTTAGATTTCGGTGATTTCGTAGGGTACGGAAAAGTACGCATTGTTACATTAGTATCGATAGCTAAAATACTAATTTCTTTAATAACATGTATCTTCTAATGACTCTTGAGACTGTGTTTAACACCATGTCGGAAAGAGTGTTTGATACCTGAATCCTTTCCACTGCTACAGATTCATTCATGGAATTCATTTGGGTAGGTATTAATAATACACACTGATATATTTCCGAGCGCATCATACAATCATTGCTAATATAAAAATGGTTTTTATTTGCTTAATAAACGAAAAAATAATGAAAATTCCATTTTCTGTACTTTTTTAAAAATGAAATTAGCTTCCTTTGAAATATTCACCTTCAAACTCGGGGAAATAATTTGGCAAGGTATGAGATAATGAACACCGTGTTGCGAATTCTAATCGCGGGAAAAGTATCTATGCTCTTATATTGAAGCAAGATTGGTTTGTTTTTTTCCGATTCCGTTAATATTTCTACCTGAAATCCTTATGAAAAAAGGGAACAAAATTGCAATTTACTCTCCGGCCAATGTAGCCATACATGAAGAAAAAGTCTTCTTAAGGAAAGAAAATGTCTTCTACGATTTAGATTTAGACGCTCCATGAAATAATGTAAAGTAATTTGAGGTGTCGAATGAACTTCGGAATGACCTTACAAAATATCTACTATTTTTTCTTAAATTTTACGAAGATAATTCGATAAGGTTTTTACCTATTCCATAGAAGATGGATATGAAAGGGAAGAAATAATTTGGAGTGAAAAGATCAACTGATAGGAGAATCGGCTGAAGAACTGCGTTAAATTATCTTAGGATATAGGATCTGTGATGATGATGATGAATTCGATATCTAAGTATATTAATTTTATATTAACCAACTCTTTTTCTAACATTTCAACTTGTTAACAAGTGATTAAAGTTTGGTGGATAAGGACAAGTTTGCGGCTACAAATTGGTTAATAGTTGTTGTGATGAGACAATAATTAATTAAACATGATAATTATTTATCATAAAAGTTGAATAAATATTTAGTCATTATAAAACGTAATACGTGCGCATGAGCATAGTTATACACTCGCGAAATTCGCCTGGAAAATTCACATGAAACGCTGAATAGAAGGAGGGAACATTTGAATGCCGCCGGTTGGGGGAACACATGTTGCAGAATCCATGAGACCCTTGCCAAACGTGTTCCTTTTACAGGGGCGAGAGGGGGCAGCCAGTTAAGCCAGGGGACATGACCCACCATGCTTTTAGCGAGAGGGACTCACTGCATTGACTTGGCTTAATTCCCTTTAATGATAGAGCTCTCATCTTAAAGACGGTATTACTCGAAAGGGGTGGAGTAGAGAGAGACAAATAGAGAAAGAGAGAGATATAGAGAGTGAGGGTTGAATAAAATGCCACATATTTACAATTCAAATGCCCACGCTGGACATTCCTCTTGCTCGTTCGCCTACCGGAACCAGTTCGCGTTTCTTGTGGCATTCCCATTCGAATTGCCGACCCCTCGTAATCTTGTCAAAACGTAAGCCACCTCAACTGCCTACTCTGAAGACCTGTTCTCTGCCCATTTCTCCTCTGCTCTTGCGGTCTGGTTTACGGACTCCTTCCTCTCCTTCACTAGGCCTGCGAGAGATCCTTGTCTTGCAGATTTTGACTTCCGCAGTCGTCGGAAGAACTCAACAATGACCCAATGTCACGCCAACACCCTCCGTTTTCCTCCCGATAAAGGTGGGAAGAAATTAAGATGGGAGACTGACAGAAGAGAGGAGATGGAAAGGGAATGTTTAACCTTTTCCACCAGAATAAACCGTTTCAAAAGAAATGCAGTCGTCAGTCAACAGTTCGGGTTACTTAAAGTTGTTAATTTTTTTGTTTATATCAATGAATTTTTACATTCAGGAATTTACCTGCGCTACATTCACAAAATAAATTTCATCTACGAACGATTTGAGCTTCGGGTTAGTTTGGATAGGTGAAGATAGAGCTCACTCTTGACCAAGCCAAAGGTAGATCATACCACATATCCAGGGTAGAGGGCCAGTTTAATTTCCTTTACTATTGAATTGGTATCATTATAATTTCTTCGAAATATTTTGCGATCATGCAAAACGTTAGTAAGGGATTTCATAAGAAACTAATACAATACTGTTTTCCTGCTATTCGTCATGCTCTAGATGGAAATTCGATGGGTAATAATTAAGGCGAATGATTTTTCATTAAGACAATATTTCCCTTTTACATACATATTCTTAATCAAAGGAGCTACATTCTCGAATCCCTCGTCTCTTTCCTAACCAGCAATTAATACGACTCAGGGTAACAACCAGCGGCGGAATTTTTTCTCTCTCCAGAGAGATCTGATATACTAGCATTCGATGTCACGATGCGCTTTAGGTCATTGATTTCCACTTCGCTGTAGACGTCCGCTTAAAGGGAAGGATAGGAAAAAGGGAAGGCCTTCAATCTAGTGGGTATCAGAATACCTAAAAGAGCGCGATGGTTGTTCATACGAAATACTTACGTGTCCATTACGGATCAACAGGAATACAACGCAGAGAATTTTCTAATCAACACAGTGGTTTAGAGCGGCAGAGGATTTCAATGCGTTTAAAGCCTGAAAAAATATCTCTAAGTAACACGACGATCATTACAAAAGGGTTGACTAATTTCACACCACGACAACTCTCATTCAACTGCCTGTCTATGATATGCGACTTAATTCCACGCCCAAAAGACCAGTTGTCACAAGAATTCGGTGTGGGCGTGTACCAGGCGCCCTACTCACGTAGGACTGTATTCATAGATGAGATCTGCATAACTATTAAGATACGACTGAAGAGATACAAGCCAGCCACCGTCAAAGAAACTTCTGACTGTCCCCTGTTGTATGGGTGGACAGAATACGGATATGGAACCTAATTCGACGAGGCCAAAGTTTCATTACCTGGATGAGTGCTAATTAAATAATCACAAAGAATAAGCGTGGGTGTCGATAAGGTTTATTTTGGTTAGAAATGAGTGTAAAAGACCCTGAGAGGCGAGCAAGGATTGGGACCCACACTTTACCCTTCGAGTGATAAAAAGTTTATATTTTTACTTTAAGTGCATTTCATACTCATCACCTGGTGTTCTACCTGTCGGCGGGTCCCTTGCGCCAACGCAGCCTCCATTATTTCCTATTTCCGGCCTTTTCTTTCAAATGTATATATTTTCCCATCTCTAAATTGCCAATTAACTTCAGCCTTCTCCTTCCACTTCTTCTGTTCCTTCCAACGCTACCTTCAGAATGCCATTACCTCTCATCACATGTCCCAGTCCGTTACTCTTCCATCCATTTATTTTAGCCATCAATGGTCTTTCCTCATCTACTTTGTTCAACACTTGCTCATTCCTTAATTGATCTGTCCACCATACTCCCTCCATCATCCTCCAAACCCGCACCTCGAACGCCCCAGTCCTGTCCCTGTCTCTCTTTCCCATCGTTCAAGTCTCAGATCCATACATTAACACACTCCACACATAACACTTCACCAATATCTTCCTCAGTTCTAAGTCCATTCCATTGTTCCTTCATGCTGTTTTGATAAAATACGCATTTTTCAAACTGTTTTATGTCATTTTGAGTTCACTCTATTTAGAGATGAATCATATATAATCGATTAAACTTGAGCCGTTAAAAATATTTCCCCAAAAAATTTATGAAGAATAAGCTTTGAATTTCCAGTAGTAGTATGAAATACAAAAAATTTTAAACTTTGAAAAACAATATTTTGGAAGGATTGAGCTTGAACACGTTTCCTCCAACGAATGTTAGTTTCAAAAGTTCTACACGAAAATAACGGGGAAAAATGAAATAAAGTAAATTAAATAATGCACAATTAGACAAAATTTCAAATGACATACTATTGAATATTTTATTTTCATCTAAAGCAAGCAAGAGTGCAACATTTCAAGTCAATCTGATAATGTTAAGTCGGTTAAAAATCAATTACTTACTGGATTCCATCGATGATGCAGACAATCAAATGCAGCAAGTTAGAAAAAGCGTTTAAAGAAGATATTCCCTAGGATAATTATGTAATCAAAAGCGTCCATCAAAATTTAAAAACTTGAAAGTGAAAACGGGTAACGTCTTGGAGGAACGTTCAGGAGGCTATTCCAACACTTTTTCCAATCACAGCTCTGGTATTGAGAACGGACTTACATAAAAAACGTAGAAATTGGTGATCCAAGAACTGAAATTGGGGAGCTACGCGACTCGCACATCAACGGTGGCTATTATGATCCTAACTCGGCGGAGAATCCTGGAAGATTTAATACTCACGGGCTGTAAGTATACATGTATCAGTGGCGGATCTATATCCAATTTACACTAGATGGAATGGTGATTTTTTTCCGACCCCCACAACTGCTGGAATTTTAACCCCCTCTTAACCTTCCTCCTTTGTCCCTATCCTGGATCCGCCAATGAAATGTATAATAGGAATTAATTTGAATCCTCTGAATTACATGATTTGATTTGATACTTGGAAGCTAGAAATTGTAATTCTTGGAGTGGAATGACAATAAAAAAAATAAACACACATTGGTAAGCCATAAATTGCGGTACTTTGTTCCATAATATGATTCAGCTCATTTATGCATCATCAGTAGAGGACAAGCAACATTCATAGCCTATTTTCAGGCATTGGAACTTACCGTAACAGCAATTTTAGTCCAAGTGAAATAGATCCCTAATTTTCCCTAACTGCTCATTTCATTGCTTTTTGTGATGCTTCACAACTCAAGCACATAGTTTCCTTAATATCCTCCATCATGCTATTACTATTTTATTTTACATATTCATTTTCGCTTGCAAGAAACATAATATAGGTAATAATAGTGCATTTAGACACAATTATTATAGCACATATTAGTAACAAAAATGCTTAAAATGTACGATAGAATAGTCATAATCTCTGGTCAGCAATTCTAAAATTTGTTTGACGCAGCTCTTCACTCAATTCTACAATCACATTCTTTTCACGCCTGCGTATTTTTTCTCTTTCTCATCCTTCTTTACCTGTCCTATATATTTTGTTCGAAGTCTTTCTTTCCCATTCTTGCCAACCACATGACCCTCGACGGTTGTCTTCATCCAGCCATCGTGTCTCAAAATGTGGCCTATAAGGTTGTTCCGTCTTCTTATCAAGGTTTTCATGAGGCTTCTCTTCTCTCCAATTCTTCTTGGGATTTCCTCGTTACCAACTCGGTCGATTCTTTTGATCTTCATTATTCTTCTGTAGCACCACATTTCGAAGGTCTCCATCCTTGCATTCTCTGCTGCAGTCATTGTCCATGCCTCACTTTGGTCTACATGCATACTCCAAATGTAGGTTCCTATAAATTGCTTCTTTAATGCAATGTTTAAGTTTCCCACAGCAGGCAGGTCTCTCTTCTGGTGGAATGCTCTCCTCGCTTGAGCTATTCCGCTGATATTTTTTGTCTCTCTTCTCCCGTCGCTAGCTTTAGTAGTACAGTCGCTATATATAATTGTACCTATATGGAAATTTCTTATACGTCGTCAGCTACTGTTATCAGAAGAAAAATGCATGTAATATGAAAACACTCCATTCAATTACATATTAAAGTTAAGAGATCTTTGAGTGTTCACTAGCAAAACTGTTTGCAGAAAGAAAACCACACGCGGAAGTAAAATCCCACAGAGGAGATGTTTTCAGCTTGTGCTTAATCTAATGGCGAATAGTATTTGTCAAATACCATTGAAATACAAATTCACGGAATGAACTCATACTGACTTTCAAATGTAAACGGATTAAGGCACTAATCAAACATAATTATAAATTTATAATTATCAAATTATTTCAAAAGAGGATACCTAATTGTAGAATGCGCTTATCCACTATTGAGATCCACTGAATAGTCCACTGAAAATTCAAGGCAGCCAGCATAAGTTTTACGCAATTTATCAGTCATCAGAAAAGATCGCTCGAGTGGAATTAAACGTCTAGGATAAACCACGATAACGGAAAGAGCAAATAGAATCTGTGTTAGAAGTGATATGCGTAAAAATAACTAAATATGTGACCTTGTATAGTTTGTAGCCATATGGATTAATGGCTCAAGAAAATTTTTTATAGAAATTATTAGAGAGGATCGATCTCCAAATTGTGATATATGTAAGCGCAACTTAATTCCACATTGCTTTAATAAGCTTTGATTAACGAAAATCAAATTGATTCCATAATAATATCTCTGAATTCAAATGCAAAATACGCTTAGAATGGGCATGGATAATAACAGGGAGCTTATCGTTAATAGTATTTTGAGAATGTTGCTAACAATTAAACGCGTCGTGCTAAAATAAATTTAGTTGAAATCTCACACCTCATTTTACTAAGATATCCAGAGCAAAGAAAAATCCAGGTCAATCAACTGACACATATAACAATATTTCTTCCAAGGAGAAATCATGTGAAGACGCAATCCCTCATCTAGAATGATCTTATTCTATATTTTTGGTGACGTAAAATTCGCTTCAAACGAACTAAAAAATTTCAATTAATTTAGAGTAGATGCTTGCCATTATATGAATGTTTCTAAAATATGTCAAAAGTTTGCATTTGAGAAAATACTTACGTTAAATTTTCAAATTGAGATGCTGGAAAATTTTGAACACGTTCCACTACATGTACTCTGAAAATGTTAAGGCTATGGAATAAGTTTCTAATAAATAATTATTCCTCAACAAGACTTATCGAGCGCGAAGATTGCCTACTCTTTGAGTGCCTACTACTTTCACACTTTGAGTGCTAATGCCGTAATATTACGCTGTCGCAGAATTTCGTAGAATTATGGACGTCATATTGCGTTTGTTTGCATTTGATCGTCTATTACTTTGCTGCCGTAATATTACGGTCGTATGTCTACCTATAATTAGTCTCTTGACGAGTTAGTGCATACAAAATACAATAAATAATAAATTCGTAGATGTGACTATTTTTATTTCGACATTCAATGTGCTCCAAAAATTTCGTAAATTTGGAAAAAATTCCCAGCACTGAAGAGAAGGATTGGGTACTTATAATGGACTATCAGAAACATCACGTTGATCGTGAATTTTAAAATAACCATGGAAGTTTAAACCAACTTTAAAAGAGTGTTGCCCGATAACGTGAGAAGCAGAAAGATATTAGCATCAGCCAAATAATTTGAGGTGAGCTCGTGTCCTTGAGGATTGAGTTGGAACCGTTCGTATTGACGACTCGCAGAGATAACCATACAAGTCTAGTGACAAGTGCTAGGAAGGTGAAGATCGAGCTGGTTGAAAGTGAAAGGCATGAGAAACAATGCTAGTCTGTGGGTTAACAGAACCCGACGAGATTCTCCATCGAATATCTCTGGAGGCGGGGTAATAGCTACTCATGGAACCTAGGCAAGGAATGTTCTCTTTCTCCTCCACCCACTGGAACGAGAAGCGCATATAGATGTTATGGTGGAACGGAGGAAATGGAACGGGACCTGCATTAGGAGTGAGAGTTCGTGTAACTGCGAGGCTGGATCGAGCAGCGCGGAGAATAAAAATAGAATAATGGGCGGAATAAAGGGCAGAATAAGATGGTAAGGATTATCTGGGCGCAGCTGAAGATGGCACTAGCAGGAGGCGATGAAGAGAGAGAGGAAATGAAGGTTACTCCCATACCCTTCGGTCTATACTTGGTGAACATTTATGGCTTTAAATAAATAAAACCTTGGTGTATTCGCACACATTTACTTTTATTTTCCCTAATCACATTCAAAATAGTCTCTTTTCTCATGGCCTATAGAAGTAGATACATTTTGCTTTACATCATCGATAATAACTAGCCTATCGCATTGAGATAATTTAATAAATGGCGACCGTGCTCATTTTCTTTTCAAATTTAATCGTGGGAATAGTATAGAGACTTACTGTTTTCTCAATATGATGCCAGGAACCCTTTATTTGGGTTGAATTAAAAGTATCGTATATCCTCTGACTATTTGGGAATTATACTGAACCTTTGGCTTAAATATCCATCCTTAAAACAGCGAGAAGTTTTGAAAAATTGTGTCTATGAAAATGAAGGGAAAGTTTTTTCTACCGAGTTAAATAAAACAACTATTACTTAGAAGCCTCGAGAATCAAAACCGTTGACTTTTGTAGACAAAAATTCATGCTAAACGCTATGTTTGCAGAAATATGATATGCAGCTGTAGTTTCTAGCCAAGGAAACGTAATTACCAAGATATACCGTCGCAGATGTTAAGGCAAAATGAACAGTTTTCCATAGTAACAACTTATGTTACACTCGGCCCATAGTAATGTCTAAGTATATGAATCTAACGCCAGAATGTATGACACTAGGTTGGCCAAAGGTAGGAAAACACTCAACAAAAAAAGACTCTTACCGGCATGCAAAATGTTTAGCGTAAGGAGTTAATTACTAGAGGGTGAAATCCATCCACGACGACTAATCCTCAAAGCCAATAAATTGGAAAAATATCATATGAAAGTATTACGAACAGCTAGGAGCTTCTTTAAATGACAAAGATAAGAGAAAGGTACAATAAATCCAAAGGCTTCTTAAAGGATTACTGGATTGAGGTATGAATTGGAGTCGCTCATCCAGACCAAAAATCGCAATTCATAACAAAATGCTGTGATTTTTAAGAAAATATACAATTCGACGAGTGAAACTTTATTTGCAATATAAGATATAACCTCATAGGTTTGAAATAAAATAAAAGCTAATGCTGTCACCGAATATTCACACATTCAAACGAGTTGGTGACGCCGTATAGCTTGGGCTCACAAACTTATTCTAGAGGACCCCTCATTGAAGAAAGGAGTCGCTAATATGAGTGCAAATAACGAACCACATAAGCTGAGGCGCTTAGAACCCAGAAACGTGGCGACTAGTTCGGAAAAAGTGGGTGACGTCATCGAGGAAAGGGTTAAGATGGTCGGTTTTTCAGCGTAAATAACTCGAGAAATAAGCCACTAATAGAAAAACGGAAACATATGAGTCTCTTTGTTTCTCTAACATTCACAATCCAAGCCGTCTATTATGGGCCATACCTCGCGACCTTCCGTGCCTCAGATGTAGCATTGTAGCTGATCACAGGGTTGATACTAATGCTTTTATTTCCCTTTCACTAGTTTAATATTCACGATTTTATACGGAGAACTTGACTTACAATGAATCTCGTTGTCATGAAAACATTTAAAATTAATCAGCCCTTATAGTGCCAATAAATTGTCTATAGACTAAATGGAAGTTTTTGAGTAACAAAATATTATGATCTTAGGGTTTCGAGATCAAAGGAGAGAAAAGAAGTCCAAAAGAAAACGTCCCTAAGTGCCATGATAATGAAAACAAAAAAATTCAATTGAAAGGGATGGAATTTGATAATTAGGAAATATAAGAAAAATGAATCAATCCTGAATTCGGTACAATATCCTATGATGGCCACAACGAACATGAAAATACGCACTAGTGTTAAAGTAATAACAACAAAAATAGTGAATGTGTTTCTTGACCACCGATTTTACATGATTGTTTTTATTTCATCTTTAGGGCTGATCAATAAAAGAGCATTAACTTCCTCGGGCCAAAGACTTAAATATGAAAACAACTCGGAGACATGCATCGATCATGAAATATTTGTCAAAGTGCACAGCATAATATTTATGACAGGCTATTAAAGTGTGTTAAATACAAAATGGATGATTTTTGGCAAATAACTAAATACTTTTGTGATGACCCACCTTCATGATAAAATAAAACATGTTAAATTTTAATAAAATCAACTGATTTGAGCATTACTTGGTGGAACGATGAAATGTCCGAATTAAATGCCGTCATTATGAAGAGAAACAGCTGTTTGTCTTGATAATGACGGTATAGACGTCAAAACTAGGTGACAGCTAATAATAAAAAAAGTTTCTGGAAGAGTACTTGGTTTTGTTTCATCACGAATGTTAAATTTGAATTTAATGGGGGGAAACCCAGATGCATGAAGCTTAGCTTAAGCCAACTTTAGAGAAATGTTCAAAGGGAAACTCTATTGGCTAAAGCTTAGAGAACACTCACCAAAAGGCGGCTGTAATACCTCGATCCTGACCTCCAAGCTAATTTGAAAGTTTAAACTTTTCCAGAAGACTTGAAGCGAATGTACTCATTTAATATTTAATAAATGTTAACTCATCAAAGAAAGAGAAAAGAAAATCAAATCAATTTTTTAAATGATAATATTTTAAGTCTTAGAGGAATAAACAATATCCGTAATAATAAAAGTAACTCTTGACCTCTTAATATGATTGCATGCTTCTTCTTCGGGAACATCTCTTTTTTGTTATTATAAATTTAAAAAAATTATGTAAAGACAGGTTTTGGAAATTTAAATTTCTACATCAAGGATTTCATGAAATAGCTTATTTGTATGAAAGCCAAACCATTATGAAAAACCTAAAATGAAGAAAAGTAAATCTCTGACACTTCGGCTGTAGAAGTTTAATGTTAAAAAAAACTAAGGGACTTATACCCCAAGAACAAGTCCACAAATAACCATAATCCCAGTGGCAGGCTTCCCTTCCTGACAAAGATGAAAAAAATACAAAGAAATATCAGACCGCAAGAGACAGGTTTAGTCTTGCATATCAGCTCGAAGTGCAACCTCTGCAAGCAGATCATGGTAGATTATACAGTCCCGTATCCGTGTAACATACATCCCACACATCCCCTCTAATTCCTCCTCCCGATCTGCTTCCCATTAGAAAGATCTCCTCGCGACCCCTCCCCTCGCGTCCACGTTATCTCTCCATCTCTTAACCGTATGCTATACACTCATTAGCACCACATTCCAGTTTCCACCAGGATACCCTTCCTCCATCCTAGTAACCGAAAGGGCAACGCCGCTTCCCGGCTGCCTATCACATCTAAGTTGCCTGTTCCCCGATTCAATATCCTCCTCATTTCCCGCAGCCCCTCTTAGACTCTCCTCCAGCTCCGTCGTTGTCTCTCTTCCGTCTTCAACGGCAAGACGATTTCCTCCTCGGGAAAGGCCTTCTACCGCCTCTCCAACGCTTTCTCAATCTCCGCAGAGCCGAGTAACATAAACCCTCCAGCATCAAGGCTCCTAACCGCGTCTTCCGAGCCGCGTAGGTCCTCCCAAACCCTGCTTTCCTAACTCCGGGGCCTCAAGAAGTTGGTGGTAATTAGCGCACATAAACGACCCTGTTTCCCCACTAGGCACGTCAACAGGCTTGGAGTGTCTCTAGCTTACCGCGCCACTAAGGCAACTTAAGCAAGGTGATAACACAGTAACACAGGAGGCAGTTGGTTTCCATCTTTTTCCGGCATTATCAAGCTTTGAATACGTAAAATAGCTAAACATTTATAGTTAAAACTTTTTTCATTCCCCATTTGAGGAAACAATACAAGTCACTGTGAATTTTCCACCGCTTGCTTTAAGGTTAAAGTCGCAAAAAAATTATTTTCAGCGTGCGCGTGTGAGAATGCCACTCCAGATTTATGAACATAAAGTTCCCTTTTAATATTAGAGAACAGATATTGGTATCTATTTTATGTGAGCATCAATACGAATAATCATATAATAATGCTATCAGAGTAAAATTAAAAGAATATTTAAGGAATGATGCTCGAATAAAATTTACTGAGCAATGGGTTTATGCACACAACTGATTCTGATTCCACTGTTGACAGCAATAAAACTTACCTATTTCCATCGAATCTGATCGCACTGATTCTGATCATTGACGCAAACCAATGATTATGATTCCTGAATTTGTAAGCAATAAAACTTATTTACTTCAATTGAGTTACTGCACCAGCAAGGATTTCAAATAACTTTAAACTTCATAAAATATATATGATCTTGTTAACTTGATAAAATATGTATATGCCCATGATTGTGGATGGACACATACATAAATACACACGATTTCATATTTATTGCGGGAAAATTACTTTCTTCCATAACTACCATACTCTCTCATTGTTTCTGATTAGTCCTTAACCCATTAAATTCTTCATACTCATCATAAAGCAGTAATTTCACCCATATAAAACCACCTTCGGTAGGCCTCAATTACAATCCAAAGAGATCCATTCCAACGGGATGAACGAGAGATGTTTCAGTAATATTGGTCACTTCGACAAGGGCAAAATTGTCTCCAAAAGATTTTTAATAAAAGGAATTTAAACTATTTCAATCAAAATGCTCCCTAAGCCATTGACAATAATTGCTTTATGTCTCTTATACAAGCAACTTTTACAAATTAACATAAAGTTTATTTGAAATTTCCAAAAGAAGAACACCCGACATTGAATATTACAGGAAGAGAGACCATTATGATTTAAATGCACCAAACAGTTAACTAACAACCATCCATTAAATGCAATCCTCGTCCCAATCTTGGGTTGTTTCGTTTCAATAACACATCCAACAGAGAATTCTCCCATCGTATCCGACTAGATCAATAGCAATTAATTTCAATCTCAACGAGGCTGCATACATTGATCTTTCGGCCAACCTCCCTCCGCCATTGATTTCACCATTCTGGTCACCAGAAAGAATGTGGAGTAATTTTCTCCCATTCATAAGGTCGCCGATTCGAACCCCATCTGGATGGGTTTCATCAGCCAGTGTAGGGATGCGCTTATAGTTACAACAATTTCATTGCAAGAGAAGAGCAATTAGTCCTACATTCGCTTGTTCGCAACGGAGAAGAAAATATAATTAATAATATGATAGGTAGGCAAGTTCATAAATGTTCGTAGTCATGCAAAACATTAATTACATGGATAATTATGACGCCTTTCAAATTAATTAGGAACAAATTAATGCACGATCTATTTCAATAGATCCGGCGTTTCGACATAATTTGCAACATGCACATACTTTGTATTGCTCCAATTTCATGAATAAATCACCCGTTGGTAATTTTACTGGCATTTTGTCATTAATCAAGCCTGCGCCGTATATATATATGCATCGATATCAGTATCACATTCGCAACATTGATTTATTCAAAATTCATCCCTTGCAGTACATCCTACTTAATCGAACTTCCTCATTCAGCCCTTCCTAATTAAGGGGTTCAATTAGCGAATACGTGCCAGTTAGTCGATTGGGTCAAGAATAATTAGTCTCACAAAAGGTGAACATTCTCAAGTCTTAAAATGAAAAAAGATTTTCACTGGATGAAGTAGGTAGATGTATAGTTTTTTTTATATACTTGGAAAAAGGTTAAAAATTAATAGTATCCGTGACTTATATGAGCTCTCCAAGATCCAAAACCTTGGACTCTAATTTAATAAATGAATTTTATTGGTTAGCATCTGCCATTTTTATGAAAAATTTAAAGCTCACATTTCATCACCCCTTTTTCAGGTTGTAATATAAATTTCGCTTTCATTCGTCACTTCAAAACCATGTTTTTCATAAAACGGTGTTAATGAAAAGCCTATGGAATTTTATATGAAAAAGTGAGTTCCTCTCACTAACAAATTCACTACAGGGATAATCAATATCCTCTACTCCACAAATCAGAAACTGCATTTTTGACTAAGTTAGGTATTTAGTCAATAATTCAGACTTACTATGAAACTCCTAATATTTTAGCAGAAATTTTCGTGAAAATATAATGAGAATGGCCTACCCCAAGTTATTTTTTATTTTAAGAATATTGGGCATGCATTGATTGCAAAAAGCGCCGTACCCTGGTTCAAAAGGTGTAATTCGTTCCTCGAGATATTCTTGTTTTCCTTACGCCTTTTAAGTAGAAATTAAAAACTGTCTTTTAGTTAAAAATTAGCCGTGAAACATTGTTTTAATGAGGAATGGACGAGGATCAAATCCTACCAAGAAGCCCTGCAAATAAATTCTTGGGAATATACAACTACGGATTAATGTCATCAGGTAGAACATGATAGTCAGATAAAGTCATTGCCACAAAGCACACCTGAAAAGCAGAGATAACAAGTTCAATTCGTTGTTTTTAATACATAATTATAAAAAGACGATCGACCCATATGATCATTACCCTATGAAATACGACAAATTTTGGCGAGTTATTCAATTTATGCCAAATGTATTACAAATTTTTTGTAAGCTGTTATTGAAACATCATTCATGACTGAATTTTGGAAAAAAATCTTTTCTTGAGCATTAGATGAACATAAGTTGATAAGAAGAAAGGAAAAATTCACCAACAAAAAATTACAATACGTTAAATATCAATTTATGCCTGTACTATGTCCTTGGTAATTTACATTTCACATACTTGGGATATTGCATAAAGATATGCCCAAATATTTTGATTGAAAATACATCTTGGATGCATTGGGTTTTAGGATATTTGGGCCAAGTTTGATGCAATTGCTGTTGATAGGCTCATACACCACACTTTTTTTAAAAAATGGGTTGTGAAAGAAATAATAAAATTAATAGAGTCATATTTGGCTGTATTTCGATCCGTCGTCAACTTCTCTAGGCATTTCCGACGTGTGCTCAGGTGAGTTAATTAACAGATAAGTTAATGACGTTACAATCTCATTCCGGCCATGACTCCACTTTCAAGGTACAACTCGAATATGTGCATCGTCCTCGCAATAAGTAAACATTTGTCAAGAATATCGAAAAAAATTGAAACGAAAATTTACTCTTAGCACCGCATTTAGTCATTGATGCCGGAACTTGGGGCCGCTTAATCACCAGGGATTATCGTGGCATCCATGGCAACTAACTGACGATAACGTCAACGAAAACGAGGCTTCAGGGAAATAGGTTACCCCTTAATATACATGCAATTAAACCCCACGCCAAAGAACCCAAAGATTCGAGGAGCCCACCACTTTCCGATCGTCAAATATTTGCCAAAAATTAGGACTACCTATTGACCAAGTTGCCAAAGGGTTTCCTATCATCCTCTCCTGCTCAGGAATTAGTCAACACTGCGACCTTTTAACCACTCGAATGGTATATCTCTCAAAAAAATAGCGCGGAGGATGGGTGGAGGTCCGTGGATGCGTCCGATCCTCTTCGAATTATCCGCCACTGTTCAATTCCCAGAGGACCTAGTCGGGAACCTCTCTCCCAACTCTTTCACATCCGCCCAGTTTACTCAGCCCAAACTGGAACCAAATCGCCAGTGTGCTATACGCGAGAGTAAACTCGCCGAAAGGGAGCAAGCGATTTTGAAGGAACCTTTGAAATCCCTTATTATATATTTCGTCCGACATTTTCCGGAACCAAAGTCTATCCCTTTCAAGGAGTTTTAACACGCTCAATGATGAAATAAATTATCAAAACACACCGCCACGCGGAACTAATTTTTTTTAATAACATATATGCAGCGTGGAGGCAAAAAGTCTGCCATTAGCAAACGACGCGTTTTTGATCACTGTGAAAAACACAGATGCAGGGCACAATTGCAGGGTATAGCAAAAGAAGAAAATACAGATGGCCGGCTAAGAAACATAAGGGGACTGATGCCTTGGATTCAAGGCATCCGAATTGAGTGTGTTTAAATTGAGAAGCCTTTACCCATTCATTATAACTGAATAAAAAAGCTTTGCTCTTGGTCGGAGATTTATGTTGGTGTTGCTGAGTGGTAAAAGGTATCGCATGTTAGCCTAGTGGATGGAGCGCTAGGTTTCTGACCGAAGGATCCCAGTTTCAGGGGAAACCTTTGAATGCACTCAGTGAAGAATTCTCTAAGCGCCAGGTAGACCAATAAAAAGTATTCCCCTTAAGGTCGGCTTCATCATCATCATTGGCGCTACGGCACATGTAGGGATCTGATCTCCATTACAATCTGCCTCCATTCATCTGTCTTCCGCAACTCTCCCCTATTTTCTCTTCCCAGTCTTCTCCTTTCGGCCTCATTATCACCAATCGACCGCCTCCTTCGATTTACTCTCCTTCTCCTCCCTTCTGAAGTGCCAAGAAAACCCTGCTTAGCTCTCACACATTTTGAATGTGTGATACTATGCGCATCTAACTTAACTTTATATAAGCTCTAACCTCACCTATTAAAACCATAATGAAGGTTAAAAGATCAAATGAGTGAGTTTAATTATCACTTATATATTATTTATAAGAGAGTAATATACGAAATAAATAAAGGCTACATAGTAAATTTATGGGAGAAAATTATAATGGTAGATTTGCCGATGACGTATTTGTATACCTAATGTAACAGAAGAGGATGTAAAGAAAGTCCTAGTTAATTATAGGAAAGACTAAGGTTAGATATAGTCTGAGGATCAATACCAAGAAAACATAGGTATTAACATACAGCAGAGGAGAAGGAGTCAAGACAAACTTAAATACAGGGATACTATGGAGGTGAATGAAATGAGTGAAAAATGGAGGAGGTGAATTATGTGAATTGGGAAGCAGAATAACCAGCAAGGGAAGAAGCAATGAATAAATTAGGAGTAGAATAGAGCATTTGTCAAAAAATAATAATAATAATAATAAATTCGTTTATTTCGTGGGCCTGTGGCCCATGAGAAAACCATTGCACAACTTTCACATGTTAAGCATGATATTACATTCCCATATTACATTCCCAAAAAAATAAGGATGTGTAAACAGCAGGAAATATAAGCATGGCTATAAGGAAACAATTCATCAGACTTTACAAATGAAGAATGCTACTGTGTTTAATTGAGGCATGGATAATGACGACAGCAGATGAATGAAGGATTCAAATGTGGCAGTATAGAAAAATATTAAATATCAAATGAATCGGCAGAGAGGGCTGTAAGGAGAGCAAGAGGGATAAGAGGGATGGAACATTTTAGAAGAAAACAGAGCAACTTAATCGGCCATGTCTAGATCCTGATGAAGACAATAGTCGATGGATAAGTAAAAGACAGTACTCTATAAATGGGTACATAAGAAAACATTTATGTAACAGACAATAAAGGATGTGAAAAATAATAAAATCTTAAGAGGGAAAAGATTAGCTGATAAGAGAGTGGAGAGCTGCGTCATAGAAATAGTACATTAATGCGAACGATGAGCGATTTGGATCATTCGGTGCAATAGGCCAAGCGATATTTTGTTTGGAGATGGTATGGCCGAAACCTCACTATGTAACCCCATTAAATTCTCGCATTCTCCTAACGGTTGTGCTCCCCCTGCGTTCTATGTTCCTCTTGAATATGCGATCCTATAGATCCAATGATTTGAAATTTTAATTTTTTCGTAAAATACACGGAAAACGTGCTTAGAGAGCTGAGCAGATATCTATTTTCTTGCTAAGAGGTGGATTCAAATTTCCACTGGGAATATTATATAGTATTATGCTAATAAAGCCAAGGTAAATATAAATAAGAGAAATCTTTGGCTTTCTATACTATCAGAGAAATTGGCGGACTGGCAGAAGGATAAATAAAGGTTATAAGAGGACTCGAATTTACCTCCCGCTCGGTAAGACATTTTTGGTGAACTTGCGTAAAACGGAGTTCATTCTCCTTAAAATTTCAGGGTGTAAAAGGTAGACCCTGTCTTAATTTTGAAATTTTTTTTTCAGTAATTTCCTTGAGTGCATTGAAGCGCATTTCTCAGAGTGAAAAACTATAGAGTTATTAATTTTATTTGCCATTATGTCCTCAAAATAGCCCATTATGGCCTTTCAATACGGGTATTTTCAACGTATTTCAGCAATTAAAGATTACAAAACCCATGCCCTGCGCAGGGAAAATCTACCCTGGTGGTACTTGAACCCGCGACCTTGGCCGAAAACGTAGAAGGTAGGTACAGAAAAATGTTGATAATGGCCTACTTTATATCCTTGAAAACTTTAAGATTGTGGCTTAAGTTTTAAGCAATTATAAACGAGAAAGAATAAAAATATGATCGATCAAGGGTAAGGTATGCATAAGCCTCAATAATTTTACTGAGGTGCGAGTAATAGTGCGACTTAGCATAAGATGTTGATGCTCTCTGGGGCGATGTTTCTCTGAGCGCTAGACTGTGGATGATGAATGAATTGCAGCATTCTTCAAGAATTTGAGTGCGCGTCATAGATAATAAGCTTTTTATATAATGCGTGCAGAAAATTGATCGCATCATATATTAGGTGCGTATCAAGTGCATTCAAAAAATTATGGTATAATTAAAATGGTGGCAGTTTATCTATTACTTTTTACGAACTAGTAAAAAACATTCGGTAAATTCTTAGGGGAATTCCTTTATCACCTCTAGAAACCAATATTTTACCGAACACAGAGAGTTTAATGGTTTGTGGTATTTTCTGAGGGTATAAACTAAGATAACCTACCTTTATAGCTGTAAATATGACGAATTAAATAATTAATAACTCAACGAAACGCGAACCCTGGCCCATTGCATTCCAAAACAAATCTTTCCGGACCCCAGCACACCCTGGTCTTCGCCGTGCCTAAAATGCGCGGCTAAAAAAATTTTCACCTGAAGAATTTGGGTGCGTCTTATGCATGGGAAATTTAAGATTCCCACATTATGCTTCCATACATTTGAGTGTGTCATATATAAGGCGCGTACTTCGTATGTTCAGAAAATTATAAAGTCATAGCAAAGTTGGAACTTCATTGATTGCTTTTATAACGACCTGAGGAAGAAATTCAGCAAATTCTTAGAGGGATTAACCTCTAGAAACCTATTTAATATGAAAAATTGCGGGCTTAATATTTTGAGGTATTTTGTACGGGTAATAACGTAAGGTGACATGGCTTTATAGCTCAGAGTATGACAAATGAAATAATAATTCTTCGACGCTTGAGCCTTGGCCCATTATCCCTTGAATGTGTCTTATGCTGGGGAATTAGAAGCTTTTTAGATTATGCTTGCAAAAACTTGAGTGCGTCACGTATTAGGTATGCATAAAGTGCATAAAGAAAACTATAGTATCATAATAATAGTTGAATCTCGTTGATAACCTTCATTACAAATTGGGGAAAAAGATGCAGTAAATTATTGTGATATTAACCTCTAGAGACCGATTTTGCTGGTAAAATTAAGGATTGCATAATATTTGAGGTATTTCTGTTTGGGAATAAAGCATAGATCGCTCGATAGAAAGCCTTTTCGCTCTACCAATTAATCGCCTCACCATATTAATAAAGACGGAATGCTTATATCGCTCAGAATATGACAAATGAAATGGTAGTTCTCACCCACACGAATCTTGATCCATCACCTCCCAAAACGGACCTTTTTAGACTCCAACACACCCTGGTTTTCGCCGTGTCTAAAACACGCGGGTAAAACCCACACGAAAACCGCTTTCCTCGCAAACCCACGGCCCTTCCTTCAGTCAACTCCACCCTCCCTCCTATTCAGGTAAATTGGACGCACTGAGGTCGACGCGGCGAGCAATTGTTACAGAACGCACGGGTAAGCAGGGACAACAAAAGGCCCGACCGCCAGCCAGCCAGCCGCCTACTGCTCCGCGGGTTTGAATAATTTGGTAATGCGTTTACGCTCTCGGGTTACCGCACTTACCAATTCACGACGCCCGGGTGCCTGCCCACTCCTCGTAACCCCCCTCCCCAACACCTCCCTCCCACCCCCTCCAGACCCTCGCGAATGAGCGAATATGCGTCTGAGTGTGTAAACACCTGCACACGCAGAGTTCGCCTTTTTCGAAAGAGACGAGGAGAGTTAACGGAGGCAGAGTGAGTGGAGAGAAAAACGGAGCAGAAAGAGTGAAAGCTTAGAGAAAGAGAGAGAGAGAGGTGTCAGCGATTGCATAGTCTGCATATATATTGGCTTACTGACTTTCTCCGTATTTTTTGGTGGAAACAAATCAACTAATTATGTTATATTTGTTTTTTCCCGGCGAACAATGTGAAGATTTCTCGGTTCTCCCACCGGGCAAAGTCCTTAGTATCTCCTCACGAAATTTTGATTTGCAACTTGCCCATCGACCTCAAGGATTCGCAAATTCATGGTTGCACGTCTAAACGTCCAATTAATAAACGTCGAATATATGTACATGGGTGACAATGGTAGTCCATCTCTTTGGAAACACGACACATGTGTTGATCCTAAAGAATTGGTACTTGTTCCACAGCTGTTCTCTTTGTATGTTGGTGATCTGCGTAAAATTGTTTAATTCTGAAAGTACATTTTTTACGCCAATGATCTGCATATCTATTTACATTGCAAAGGAAATTAAATTAGTCATTATAATGGGAAGCCTAAATAATCCCATCCTTCCTTGATCTGCAGATCGTTACAAAAATCAGTTTGGCTGGTGATAATGTCTAATACTCCACCAGTTTCCGAAACTTAGAAATTACCAGCATCATCTTTCACTGAGAGAATAGGAGAGATATCTCAGCTAATCTCTCAAATTTAAAAGATGAACTCTAAATTTCAAACTGACTTATACCACATTTTTGGCGGAAACAATGCAACTAATAATCTTATTCCACCCATTTTCATAGAAGTGTTTCATTAATAAAGATAAAACTATTTATTATAAGTGCTAACGTGGTTACCACCTCATCAAAACCATGCAGCGATTCGTGTCCCCTATAAATATAAGAAGACCAGAGTTTGGCGGTTTTTTAAAGTGTCACGACCTAGTAATTAAAGGCTCAAGATAAACGTAGTTGGTTAAACAATCGGAGTGTTTTAGCTATTAGTATAAAATGAGAAAGGAAAACGGTGGCAGTTGACAGGAAATAACGAAGATATATGAATTAGCAAAGGAAGCGTTCATGAATTGGAAAGAGATGATGATAGTATCGGTATGCAGGAATTGAAATTAAAGATTGATGAAAAGTCTGTCCACACTGTTGGACTTCAAGATTAGGAAATGTGGGCCCTGGAAAGAAGGTGACAAAATACTCGAGGCGTTTGAGAACTGGGGGTGGAGAAGAACAGAAGGTGTGGTATACGGAGAGGAAAAGAAACGTCGTGTATGGTGGGCCGAGGACAGAAAACTTTTTAAGGAGGTATGCAGGAGGCAGGGGAGTTTGAATGCAGATAATGCTTGTCAGGGATAGGTTGTTATAATTCAAGATGATCGGTATAATGCAAGGGAGAGGGAGGATAATAATCAAGTTTGTAGTTAGAATTAAAAGACTAATTTGGGAGGGGAGTCTGGCCAAAGGATTCACAAAATTTTCCGTGCAATGTCCAACTAACCTCATGCTACTTTGATCGGTGAAACAATTGTTGAAAACATAGTTTCTTATATTACGTGACGACTGAAAATCGGAATTTCTCTTATTATTTCACCGTTAAACTCGGAAAAGAAGCCGTGAAAAAATATAGGGTTCAGGTTGTATGGATGCAATCATAAATACACAAGACATATTTTACTGACGTATAGACTTTCAAATGACTGAGAATATTTCCAAAACACCAGATCTTTTCAAAAGAAATTTATGAGCACCTAAGGATTTTTTTAAAGATAGTCACAATGGATGGTTTCGTTGTCCTTAGGGGTGTTAAGTAGAGATACACAGGTTTTATCGTGTCACTGGAATGGACTTTCACGTTACGCGGTGCGTGACAGGGAAGACCTCAGTTGCATGATAAGGGTGGTTAACGGGAGGAGAACGCGTAGTAAAGGTGGAGGGAGGATAAAGGTAAAAGGTGACCAAGGGTGGTGTTGAGGTTTTCCCCAGGATGAATGAATTGTTTCGCGATGAAAAAAATCCAAAGCGGCAAGAGACGGAAAGGGAGAGAACAATACGCTCATGATAAAGGAACGATATTTTCTTTGGTCGGAATTTCGGTTGCTTTGCGCGGGCCAACAGCGTGCATAATGGGTCTTTTTTCGTCCAACCCCTTACCCAATCTATCCTCTCTTTCTCTAACACAATACCTCTCTCTCTTTCTCGTAAAAGTTTCGATAAGGTGGGTCCAGGACAGTTGCAACGACACGTATGGGGCCGCTGTAGAGTCCTATTTTCAGAACGACCAGAAACTTTCTTAGTTAGCCACACATGATAAAATATAGCTAATACACAGGCTACGTTTTCGCTATCTCGCTTCTTGTTTTCTCATTCATGCGTAGTAATCCAAATATCACTGTTATTTCAAATCTTTCTTTGGGTACTTAGCTTCATTTTTAATACATAGAGCATTTTCATACATTACCTCTAAGTTACAACATTGAATATTCTTACATTCGAGATAATTTTTCCATAAAAATACTTTTGAAAGTTTAGCTGAAGGCCGTGATTTTATAATCAGACTGCTACATAAATTAAGTTTTTTAAATTTTTTCAAGCGATCTATTTTCCCTGCTTCGCACTTATTAGACCGTGTGTTTAGCCGAAAATCTCATAATTTTCTTTGAAAATGATTATGGTAAATTTAATCCACAAAAAGTATCAATATCAATAAATATTGACTTTCAGAATTATTTATAATTGGTGAGCGAATAGGAAATGCACCTTCTACAATTTCCATTGGTACTAGGTTTAACGATAGAATTACATGAATATCTCTGACCTTTTATTGACTTCTATTGTATGCAAACAAATAATAATTATACACGGAAACTAGCTGACTCGGCAAACGTTGTTTTGCCACATAAATTATTTCTATTAAACATTTTGGTAGTCAATTCAAGCAAAACTAACTTATTGTAAGTGTGTGGGAATACGATATATGACTGAACGAGGAATGACGCGCTGAGAACGATTACGACCTATAAAAGTAAAAAAAAAAACATTCAATTTTTGATTTCATTTTACTTTTACTATCTTAATCGATAAATTTCAAATTACATCTCTTAAATAAATTATGACTATAAAAAAAGAAATATTATCCGTCTCTTAGTGCAATGGAGTGTACAATATTTTTAGTGAGTCCATCTTTAGCCAACACAAACAAACTGTATGGTTTACCAACGCGAGAGCATGCCACGTATGATTGTCCTAGTGAAAAACACGGTTCACCCAAATCCAAGCCGTCAAAAGATATCATTTGGCCTTGAGACGCATTGGCTGTCATTGCGAATGCCAATCTAATTGGTAAAGTAACCCTTTTGAATCCTATTGGCACATTTATCGGATTAATAGGGATTCGTGGCAATAATGCATGTTCTGGTTAGAAACTTTTCATTCAAAATGTTCGACAACTTTTTTCATCAATTTTTTAATGACTAATCGCGTGCCATTGCACGGCCGTGGTGGATTCATTTTACGAAGCATGTTTTACTGGAGATCCAACCTTGTTGTAAACGGTGCGATGGCAAGCCTGGCATATCCAATAAATTAAAATTCTCAGGTGGATAATTTAAAGCTTCGCTTATATCGCAAACTGTATCAATAGAAGATGCCAAACTACAGAAACAATACTGACGGTCGTCAAGGACAGTAAGCAAAAAAAGAGCTCAACACACTGGAATAAAAGAAAAATAGTGTACGCATTGGTAAAAATTGTGTACGCATAGGGCATAAGCAAATTGTATTATCACAGCATTTTATAGATTCTCTTTGACCCTGTGACTAAATAACGATACAACAAAAATTCCTCAACGTGAATAGTTTCCATTTTTAGATAAATGTCACTATGCGATATATTCCATTCGCTTTTGTCAGCAAATGACCAGGCTACAAACATTACTCGACCTGAATGGGTCGGGTTGTAGGAAAAATGTCATTTGGATGTTTTGATTTAAATTGGATACCTATTTTAGCATGTAGTTTTAACTAAATTAAAGAATATAACATCAATTTTACTGCTCCACGGCTGTTAAAAACTCTGAAGTTAAGATATCCCTACATGATTCCGCAATAAATCTGCGGTTTAGGGTCTCCACAACTTCAAATCGTTAGCCAGTGAGCGTGTAGTTGAAAGTCTGAAATTCATGGCTTGGTATCTCATTTCATTTAATGATAGCCACTAATGGCCCTAATGTCGTGTAAACGAGCATGAAATGCTTAGGTATCACCTCGTTACACGTTTGGAATCTCATTAGAATACAACTGCAGTTCCCAGCGTTTAAATTCATTAATGCCGTCCAGGCATTAGCAGGATTATTTTTAGTGCCTCATTGAAAGCGCACGGGCAGGGTTCAATAAAGCGCCCAAATTCCCAAATTCGCGATGGTACTAATTCCCAAATAAAAGAATACACTCAGAATTGGTTACTTAATAACCAAACTAAACACAATGCCACTGGCATTCGTGATTGAAAGTTGTTGTGTCCGCGAAAGTTCTCGACATTCTGGGAGAGAAAGATGCTGAGGGCCACTTCATTAAATTATTTACTTCATTAAAAACATTACAATTTAACTCTTCAAAATACACAGTTTCAAATTACCACACATGTAGACATTTAAACTCTATTCAAAATAATTTGAAAATTACTAGTTTTGGTTCCAAATTTTTCGTTATTTTGTTTTTTTTTTTTGGCCAGGTTGTACAACGTAAGGCATGTTTCAAATATTAGTTTGAGCATTATGCACGTAAAGTTCCTCACACATGAATGTGAAATCATATGAAGTAAAAGAACTTTAAAAATTAGGTTCCTCTGTTTGTATATTTATTAATATATGAGTGGTGTTTTCCAATTTGATCTTTTAAGGAACGTAATATTTTACAGTGCAATTTAGTACCATAGGGCTGTTATCAATGATTTTATGCACGAATTTCCCTGCACAGGGTATACTAGGTTCTTATTTTCTAATATTTAACTCATATTATTGCTATAGATAGCATTTTTATATTATTATTCATAAAACAAACGAAATTTTCCTGAAAACTTAATTTTGATCAATAAAACTGAATAATGCACTGATCCATTCTTATAAATTAAATAAAGGCTTTTGAAATTCCTGTGCTTTCTGAATGTTAATATAATCATGTATAGCATCCAGTACCTTAATATTACTCCAATGACTCGATCGAGGATGGAAGCACTTGCAGTGATTAATTAAGCAAGCAGATAATGCGTGCAGCAGCCTAAGGTTCTTTTCACATACGAAATTAAGATTTTATTATGATTTAAGAGGTACATTTAAGGCTATGGGATGGACTTCACTGTAAGAGAAAAGCGATTTTACCATTCAAATTAATTCCATGGAGTAAAACCTGTTCACTGATGAAGTACTGTGTACCAAACGCTGAGGCAACTAAAAATCACCAAAATTCGATGTTTCAAAAGCAACACCAACGGAATACATAAATAATGCAGAATGAAAGACGTAGGTTATCTTTCCACCAGTTTTCAAATGCGCACGTTTGCCAGTTTTTATTTATTTTTTATGGTAAGATTTGAAAATCATAGAGATCCGTATGGAGAAGTCTCCTCGGTTTTTCTAATGGGTGAGTTGATTATAGGCCGACGTTTTGATGGCAGCCTATGCCATCGTCTTCAGCAAATGAGAATTCAAGAATTTTGCCTGCCTGTATACCGGTCAGTTTTGCGCTAAAATCGTCAGGGTACTTTTGATTGACTCGCGCTAGTTTTTTCTCCTTTCCTCCTTGAATTTGAAATCGGAGGAAATCGGAAGCGACCTAAAGATTTCAGCTCGAAACTGACCGGTATATACGAAGGCACCACTCTCGAATTGTCAAGGCCTGAAGACGATGGCTGAGGCACCCATCGAAATGTCTGCCTACAATCAATTCACCCGGCGTAAAACCCGAGAAAACTTCACCAGCATCGTACGATGGGAAAGTACAAGATTATATAAAGAGATCCGTATTTTCTGATTTTCTGTTTTTCCATCAATCGCCCACTTCTCGTACTCCTCGCAACGAAAATTTGACGACCTTTAAACCTTTCGCAGATTAATTGATGACGTTGAGAGCTCATGCCGAGTTTATCTCTGCCTCTCCACTACTCCTCGGGCTAATGCACTGGACTCGCGTAGTCTGTTGTTGTTTGCCCTCTTGTAAGTGACTCTTTTCTCAGTGAAAATTTCTCCTCGATGGATCAAATGAATCAAACTCAAATGGCGTCAATGGTTCATTTAAAGTGAGCAGAAAATTTCGCAGTAATTTGTTTAAAAAGTTGCGAGAGAATGGTTTAATAAAGGAAAAATATTTCGAAATACCGAATCCTCTAAATGAATGATTTCTGGACTGGATAAACGATGAAATCTCCCGTTTAAATTTAACTGTTATTGCCAAACAATGGATGATTAGTAAAAAAAATTATTGAATATCTATTTTCTCCAAGGAGTACCTTAATTTTAACCAAGGCCACAGTTTACATTTTTATTTATTTACCCTTACCGCCTCAAAAACAATGCATTTAAGGCCTTTGCAGCGGGGGAATGTAAGGAGTAACAATTAAAGACGATCGCCAACACGCACTGCCAGGATAGGGACAATCTACCCTCACGGAATGCGAACCCATGACTTTCGTTTTGGCAAGCGAGAAATTTAACCCGTTGTCAACGACGTTTATGGATTTCGTACGTAGTTGATACTTAACCGTGACGTAATCGACTATTGAAAAGTGGGCAGTAACGTTCGCGTTGTCTAATCACAAGTCCATGAGAAAGACATAACGGGCAAATCGTAATTCATCTTCCCATTAAAAGTAACGTATTATTTTCATGAATTGCGATTTTAGATCTAAGTGGAGGGCACCATTATTTTCCAAAGCGCTCTTCGTTTTCTTAAACTAGCCTTTTATTTTCTAAAATTTCGACTATGAACGATATGACGCATTTAAAGTAATCATGAAGGAGGCGTTATGTTAAGCAACACAAGTCTAATATAACGTAAAATGATTTCTTGATGAAAACTTCTTTCTTGAAGAGAGAACCATAAAATCGAATAAATTCAACTGATTCAGGAGTCATATAGTGGATATTTGACATACTGAAAGAAAAGGTAGTTGCACTTTCCCACAATTAATTTTATACGTACGACTCGTTTCGGCTCACAGAGCTATCATCAGGTACACGATCTTACAGCAGTAGCGAAGCCACGGGGGAGGAGGAGTTTCCCGGGTTTTAAAGTCTCCCCCCTCCCCCCATGAGTCTTAAAAAGAGAAGACAAAAACGAGTAGAATGGCCTAAATAAATAAAAAGATTATATATATATGTATATATACATACTGTTTTTCAGTTCTAAAAATAACGTTTACATACTTCCTAAATCCAAACATCTTCCGGAGTATGACCCTCGTACCCCTTTTTGCCCTGGGTTGTTTTCCATACACCCCGGAAGGGCCTCGGACTCTCCAGTGAACCTCCCCCATTTAAAAATCCTGGCTACGCCAATGAATTACAGTACATGAGAACATCGCATGTCTTGTACCAGATGTGAGCCGAAACGTGTCGTATGCATTAAATAATTGTGTAAAAGTGCAATTACCTTTTACTGCAATGGGAAACGGAATGGTGAATGTTCAACGGCAAACGACGTAGACCGCCAAAAATTCCGCAGTTCAAAATCCTCGAAATGAAATGGACTGGCCATTTCCGCAGAGGTATCTTCGTTGGATTCAGGGAAGTTGAAAAAGGACTATTCCTCCGTAGCGCCCCCAATCCCATTCGAGACTTTAATATTTCACTCATGGGAAGGTATCCGACGTCCCATTCCACGACTTAGGGTTCATTAGTTGATATTTCCAGCCCCAGTGCTTAGCTCTCAACCGGATCTGACACTGCCGCATCCTTTAAGCGGTCAGGTTGCGGAGGAATTAGTTAGATACTGCAGAAAGTTTTACATACAACTACTATCGGCGCAAAAAGGTAGAACGATGAACTTTAAGCATTTGTATGAAAGTCTTCCGAAGCATAATAGGGTTGAATAATATATCGTTTTACTCGTTGTTTATTCTAATATAACACTGAACCATTAAACAGTGTTTACGCGAAAGCATGTAGCTTTTACGGCCGAAAGAGTGAAGATAAACACGCAAATAACTATGAGAACGGCTAAACGGTCGTTTTCATCTCGTCACGACCAAAATATTTTATTGGTGCACTTCACTTTTTTTATGGAGAAAACTCACCTTCATATACAAATAACTTTTCAAAATTAAATTTTACCCATTATTTAATGTTTTAAATGGCAAAAGGTAGATTGCAAATTTCCGAGATGTAGAAAAGTACATGATGTCAAAGTTACGTATGCTATATGAAAAAATATTTCCAAAATTTTAAATGATATTGTTCCTCCTACTTAAAACAAACCACAAAGACGAAAATCGCCCCGCAGAAATGCACCCACACAAATTTCGTAGTACTAGTTTCTAGTAGGTAGATTTAATAATTTACTGACGCCCACGCGAAAAAGATTACCACTGCTTAAGTCCCTATACCAAGCCAAAGGGTCAGTTCCACTCCCAACTAATTGAATCAGTTTTGCTAAGACCGGTATCAAGAGCTCATCAAGGGAGGAGGGTAGAATGGTTGAGGAGGATGAAGAAATATTCAAGAGGGTTGAGAAAACGGAATATTTCCTAGAAGAGGAAGATCTCAAAGTGGTCGGAAGGGAAGGAAAGGATATTTAACTTCATATGAAGCAAAATGATGGGGTAGAGTATAACCATGAGGCGGACTTTAACAAGGCATTCTCAATAGTTGAATTATTAACGAGTAGAGTTTCCTTTTCTGAAATTCTTACAAAGACTCGTGTCCACAATGAGAGGAAACTAAACCACAAAATCTAGAAGAAAATGTACATTGGCTCCTACAGTACTGAAATAATAAAGTATCTATAACAGCAATACATTTTTCAGCATTCAATGGACTATTCTAGATATTGTATTCTGCAATGCAAAAATCTATTTTAAAATTCTTAGAGAGACTCGTGTCCGCAATGAGAGGAAACAAAATCTATAAAAAATATATACATTGGCTTCTCAAGTACTGAAATAATTACGTATCTATAACAGCAATGAATATTTCAGCATTCCATGCACTATTCTAGATATGATATTCTGGATTAGAAAATTCTATTCAGACCGAAACTATATCCTTAATTGTCCGTGTTTTCTAATGTAAATTTCCAAAAAAATGAAAAGATGAAAAACGTAAGTGTTATTATAGGCAGTTATTATTAAATAACCCTGCTTTCACCCACAAGTCTCATGTTCCATTCTTTGAGAAGCGGGACCAGAAATTATCTGGAGCAGAATTCTAAAATTTTTAAATATGTGATACATTTCTGTGTTGGAGTCGTTGACTTCCCTACCCTTTCCCTTATGTGTAAAATGAGCCTCAAAGCGATTTCTACTTATTCTTGACTCATTTTCAGAGAATAACTAATTACAAAATGAGTAATGTTAGAACGTAGGTTTCCGCGGCGATGGTTTGATCTCTGCATTTCTCCAGGGTTTTCTTCCGCCTTCGACCTTCGACCTGAAGACGCTGGCAGGATAGCCAGCGAAACTGTTGTCTACAAACAAGCTGACGCGGAAGAAAACCCTGATGAAATACAAAATGAGTACTCTCCATCAACTCCCATTTTTTATCCCAGCGAGAATTATATTGACAGAGATTTAGTCTGATTAAATACTTTTTTTGTATTCAGCTATGAGGGAAGTAAGAAAGAGATACTAGGTAGGCAAGGGTAAATAGGATACCCTAAATGAAGAAGAATCATTTTACACCAGACAATGTAATCAGAGAAGCTGGGAAACAGTTGATTTTTTGGGGCATGCACCTTTATGGGAGCAAGGTATGATGCAAGGGTGACAGCAGTAGAGAAGTCAGTGAGTTGAATTGTTCGAAATTTGGTGCCACCGAAGAATGATAAAGACAAAACGAATCGTCCTAGTGAATAATAAGGGACGAAAAAGAGGTCTTCTAAAAACTTAAAGAGGAAAACGAAGCAATTTAAGCGGCCACATTGTAAGGCAAGATGGCCTAATGAAAAAAATGGGAGTATCAAAGGAGTAGACTTCGAATGAGTTACATAGTACAAGTGGTTAAGGATATATAAGAGAATAAAACCATTATACTCATAAGGTGAGGATGAGTAGAGAGGAGAGGGGAGTGGAGAGTTTTGTCAAAACTTTATTCAAATTGTTTTCTCATGATGATAAGAGTTGGAAAAAGTACATGAAAAGAGGTAAATAAAGACAACTTATTTAAAAGAGGAATTGCATATTGAAAGTTCATATTTAGCCAGCAGTAGAAATTGGAATGATTTATTTCGTAGCACAAATCAAATTTCATGGTAAAATGCTGTTAAGGGAATAGTTTTCCTTTTTACTATAGCAAGGGCATATATATCTATTAAATGACTGAATAAGATGCAGAAACCCAATTGAATAAATGGCCAATTATTACAATTGCTCATCCATGCTGATGTTCTCCAAGCTTAATTTATTGGTCATTATATATGCATCTCTCATTCGTAGTCTTCTAACAGAAATTTAACTAGACCGAATCTCCATCATTATAAAAAACATTTTACGACGAGTTCCAATTGATAATTGAGGAAAATGCGCATTGCTATTCAATAATGAAATGAGATCATTTCAATAATATTAGGCAACAAAACGCGGTAACAGGGTTTTATTAAAGTACTAACTGACCCGGCGAACTTCGTACCGCCTAAAAATCAATGAACTTACAGTTAAGTTAATTTAAATGCAGAGCGACTTTATCATTTTAAATCATACTTGATTTATTATAATAAAATAAGGATAAAAATTCAATAATACGGCGTAAATGAGTATCAAAACTGCTTGTCAGAAAGACATTTTCTTTATTGAATCTACGTAGGGTGGATCGGAGCACGTTTACGCGGATTTTTTTCAACGAATTTTCTTACGTTTTAACTTAAGAAATTTTGGGCATTGTGGTTATATAGAGCAATTAATGAAATAGAAATTGTACGCATTCAGTTGTTGGCTGTTTGTGCTATTAACCGTAAAAAAATGTTTTTAGCAATAAGTCTGTTGCTTAAACTTGTCACGTTCACGGGGAAACGCTAGACTGACGCCATACTGATGCTTAAAATCCTATAAGAAAAGCCCCTATGAAGCAGCATTATTATCAAATGACTTTAAGCGCGCCAGTTATAGTATCTCTGTTTGGAAAAAATGCACTGCGTAAACGTGCTGCATGCGTAAACGCACTAGGGTGTGCCCCACACATTCGGGTTTAATGTCTTGCGTCAAGCAGAACAGTTTTTGTTTTGTTATCAGGCGCAAGATAAAGCGGATGAAGCTTATTAAATATAGCAAAGCGAAGCAGTGACGCAGCGAGGGGGGTTTTTGGGGGATAAAAGAGAATGTTTTATAAAAAAATTATTACTAACATTAGGAGGTCGTATGAGTCACAAACAAAATATATTTAACTATTCACACAGCCACAAAACCCACCATTTTGAACCATATATCTTAAAAAATGTTTGAGCAGGGCCCCCACACCTCTCGCTTACCTTGGCGGGTTTTATATACCCTACAGACCCGCCGGTATTAGCTGCGCCTAAAAACCCCCTATCCTTGATTCCTAGCTGCGCCCTTGAAGCGAAGGAAGAAATACAGCGGATGGTTTATCGACTCGTAAACATACCACATATTATATACCATGAGAAAATCATAGGTTTTCATTAGCACATGAGAACAAACATAAAAAAACTGAAAGACTGACCATTATTTGTTAATTGTTATCACGAATGCAACACGAATTGGAAATTGAATTCGTTTAAGCTCAAAAGGGCATATTAGTTGGGACCATGGAATTTTCGGAATGAGAACTTACTCATCTTCTAATTTTCCTTTGAGTAAAGTCGCAAGGATCACATTCATTATCAGTATTTTAATCACCAAACGCGTTCCGTTGGATAGTTTTGGTTGGTTTAGGTTTAGCAAGATCATGAAAGCAGAGCCTACCTTTAGCTGTTAGTCGTGCCTTTGTAAGCCAGGTAAGTCCTAGGACTTTAAATATTCAAATAGATAGTTGGTGATTTCGTCTTCGTTTGTTACACAGTTAAAAGATTTGAATTCATGCAGAGTACCAAACTATCTGATCCTGATTTACCTAGTTTGAGTCATCTACATCTTCGTTCTAGGCCGTCCAAATTGCTCTCTCAATCAACCATTTTTGATTTTTGTGGTGATCAATCATATTCTGGAACACTTTGGTAATGAGCTCACCTTCCGATGAAACTAATTTGCAAACATACCGGGGAAGTGAAATCAAAGTGCACGATTACTCGACAAGAACATGAAAATGGAGTATTTGCACTTTTATGGTGAGGCCTGTTAAAAATATCAGTTCGGTTTAATTAAGCAAAATTCCAATTCCTACAGTCGTAC
This sequence comes from Ischnura elegans, assembly GCF_921293095.1. Classification (NCBI taxonomy): domain Eukaryota; kingdom Metazoa; phylum Arthropoda; class Insecta; order Odonata; family Coenagrionidae; genus Ischnura; species Ischnura elegans. The sequence goes on from NC_060252.1 coordinate 60,965,790, forward strand.
GACCATGGGTGAATTTTTTATTAACAAATAAACATTCCAAAATGAATGTTGCGCTTAAAACACTCTGCCGCCATGTCAGAGGGCTTGTGACGTCAATCCCCATACTCAACTGACTGCAGTTCCTGCTGGTGCCTGCGATCACCTGCGATTGATGGAAATCTTGTTTACTGTTGTTTACGAACACTGAGGTGAAACTGAGGGAATAAACCATCTGTCATAGTATAAATTAGTGGTGTATTTCGAACAATAATACTTTAAGTTCGTAGCCATGAGCGAAGACAGATTAATGGCTTGTAGGGCTAAATTCCGGAATGAATATTGTTTTGTTCCGAAATGTGGGAGGACCCTTGTTTCTACACCGAACCAGATTTTTGTGAATGTTCCCGATAAGCCTGAACTACGACGGAAACGGTTATAAGCAGCCCGGAGGGATCTTAAGTCGATGCCATTATTACACACAAAAGAGTATATTATACCATTGAGAAAGGAAAGACTAATACGTAATACTGAAGCCGAATGTTTACCGAATTATTGAGATGCAGTTATTCTTGTATACAAACGGCCGTGTATTCATTGATGATATATATTGCATATTTTGAGCACTTCGGATACTTACTTTCTTTATGTATGAGTGATGAGTATGGAAAAACATAATTAGCAACGTCAGTATTGCATACATTTATACTCGAAAAGCAGAAATACACAATGTTGGAATGGAAAAGGAAAATTTAAAAATTTAACAATGCAGTAAAGAAAATAACGTTACGGTAAATGTATGAATGGTACAAATTTGATACATTGCAAATACCTACATGCGAGCAATTAGTAACATATGTTTGCAACTCCTAAAATGTTATAGTTAAGGTAACAAAACAACCTGCCTCGATACATTTAAATTTTCAAATATTGACAGCGTAAAAGAGCGGAAACATAGGGAAAATAGTTTACTAGAGGTGTTTATGTATAAAAAAAGGAAAATTACCCTTACTTGTACATATTTATTGCTCATCATATCACAAATAGCACTACAACGCACACATTTCACGAGCTGTCTGTTTGATACTTATAATCAGTATACGCCGAGTCAACTGTTTCAATGAAAAACTTGGCTCACAATAAATATAAAACACTATTAAGTAACACTAATAAAACATGATAATCGGTTTTCCAATCGCTCTACACACACTAAAAGAATTTGCACTGCATGAAATCCGTAAGGATTCTTCACATCTCACTTCCCACTCATCACTAACGACTTAGAATCAGTTTACGTTATTTCGCATTAACATTTCGAAGACAATGAAATAAATAGGCTAAAACAAATCGCTAAACCAGTTATTGTAACATCAAAAAACTTAGAATTTCACTATCACTCCTACCGTAACCAAAATATGACCAAAGCAAAAACAAACAACAGCGCAACGAAATGCGTGAAATGTAAACACTCGCGAAAGCTCACAATCAATTAGCAATAGGTGCAATACGTAATAAAATCAAACAAAACTTAGAAGCGAACAAACGAATGAAAATTAATACGCGTTCGATGTGTCCCTAAAGCACAACTATATGAGACATATCCCCTTCACAACAGTCAGATACCTTTGGTCGAAATGTATACGGTTGATTGAACCAGCATGGAAGAAATAAATAATTTCCTCGAAGATGTAACATTCACAACTCACTTCACCCTTTACTTCATCGTCTATATGCAATCGAGTTACAGACTTAAGGGTGGGATGAAACGGGTGCTTCACGTGTCTATTTTCTCCCAACTCGGGAGAAAACGAAGTTACAGACCTAGTTTGCCCTAGGTATACACCGATCATGAAGGGGTCTACGACTGGGAGGTTATTTGTACAAGCCTTAACGAAACCAGGTTCCATTTTGCGAATTTTCTTGCAGAAAAATGAAGAAATATCACGTAAAATACGTGAAATATAAGTTATTTATCAATGCTCCCGTCCGCTTGCAACTATACTATGGGAGATGACGTCACGTAACGAATAGCCAATTACAGGTCGTATTAACCTTCAGAATTTCGATGCTAAAACAAAGGTTGTTAAAACTTGAATAATAAATTATTAACAAATCACAACGAATTTTCATTAAACATATGTGAACTTCCAACATGTATGCACTAAATGGAAAGGGTTTCATGCTTATTCCTCACCCATGCAAACACTCCATCACCGATTGTCAACAATTACTTGGAGATTTGTTTGGTAGTGAGGTATCAGCTCGATCTGGGCTTACCATTAGCTCTAAAAAAATTTAAAAATACAATTTCAATATTTTGAATATATTGTGACGGGTGGTCACGATATTTTTTCTTTTCGTCCCATGTCAGCGCGCCTCACGCGGCTACGATCTTCCCCGTGGAAGATTACGTGGATCGGGCGAAGTGACTCTGACCTTCATGTAGTATAAGACGGTAAAATACCATGGTTTTAGTTCCCATTCAATTGTACCCATAGGATGTAAGGCGATCACGCCACTTGTGCAGTGACGTGATTGGCTAAAATTCAAAGTGAGTGACGTGTGTCAGCTTTCCGTAACGGAAAAATCGGGAATAGCGAGGTTACGTGGTAGGAGGAGAAGTGGGGATGAGGTCATTTGGTGAACGGACACGGTACTGGTCTGTTGGTCGAGAGGGAGACAAGCCTGTCTCGAGGTACCAGCAGTGAGAGAGCACATAATTGGGAGCTGGCAGTCAATGCTCAGCTGTGAGAGGGAAGGAGACCCAAGAAAGGCAACGGCTGTGATTGCAGAGGTGTGTGACGGAGAGCGACCGGGGGAAGTGGAGCAGTTTCTGATTCCGGAGCACGGATAAAGGTGCTGGCCCAGGCGTTTGAGAAGGCGACATCTGTGCCGAAAGTGAGGCCGTCGCTGCGCTTGTGGGCCGTTTTCATCCGGAGCAGCCAAAAAGCTCCCCGAATCGCTGGCGACGGAGTCGTCGGGAACCACAGACTGCCATGCCCATAAGTATCAATCTCCAGTAATTATTCCCGTATTATCACATTCCCAAGTGCTTCAAGCAGTACCAAGAGGGTAAAGATTACCACTCTAAAGTCCGTCTACTTCATCCAAATACCGGTGATTCATGTAAAGACCAATCAAGTCACTTTCGCAAGAGTTCATGCGAGACTGCAAAAAGTCAATAACTGCACCGAGTTTTTAAATAGTTAATTGAACAGAAAAGGACTATTGATTGCACGTCTTACGCCCGTAAATAAGGGCAATTTAATGTATCATAATTTCCCGTCTTTCCAGGAGGCAGACGAGGAACATGTAATGGCTTTTCAATTCTTATTTCTTTGTGTCATCAAGGGTATTTCATCTTTTTGCTTGTGTTCATTCATCCATCATTAGTTTGTAGATTAGGCTTAGTATTGTTCAAGGGTGATTTTTCATCAGTGCGTTGATGGTTTTTCGTTGTTTTCGCCAAAGTCTCAATAATAAATGGTGATTTTTGTGCATAATGTAAAAGGTCAGTGTTCATTCGTCGGATCCTCAAACCCTTGTCCGTGCGTGAGTCAAACAACCAGTGTCCGCATTGTCATATTGTCCACCCGTATTAACAATTATTTAATCCTGGGAGTTTGGAACGTCCTTGCTTCTACCGGCAAAGCTAGTTCGTGGGCCGCGGTTTTGGGTGGCGCCCTAATAAACGATCTAAGATCGTATTCTTCTGCAATATTTTTCCCAAAATCACATTCTACCGAAACCAGATTTCGGAGTGGCGAGCTGTCGGGGAAGGAAAGAAGGAGGGGGTAACACTCGGGGGCGTGAGGGCTGAGACGGGTCGACGGGCTGGCAGGGAAACGGGCCTGTTCCGTCACAATATTTAGTAATTAAAATGCTATATTGTTACGAAGTTCAGTTATGAAATTGGTAAAAACAAAACAAATAATTTCATTTGCAGTTTTGACCGACTTATCAATTGCTGTTGTGTTACTAACTCCTAAAAACATATACCTAAGAAAAGTATGAATTTTGTTTTGTGAACCTTGCCTAATTTTTAATGTTCTATATGTTATCCAGGGCTGAGACGAATCCAAAGAACCTAATATCATTAAAATCGGTGCAGCCGTTCTCGATTTATAAGTGTTCTAACTACTATTTTCGACTTTCTTTCATATATATAGATAGATTTCACCAGGAAAGGTAGGTTTTCATGCAAATTTTTGTAAATTACGCCGCTCTAAAGCCCCTGCAAAATTTTACTTCCCTCATCAATTCACTACTCCCTTTCATTCTAAGAATTAATTATGTTCCATCCCCTCCCTCGTTTATCGAACATTCTTCCTTCTAATAATGTTTTTATCATACCCTCTTAGCTCAGTACTCTCTCCATCCAAACATTCACTGTAGATGATTTCTCCTATGGAAGCTTTCTCTGCTCACCCGCCTTACATGACAATGTGGCCACTCCAATTTTTAACAATGATTCCCAGATTACTCTACGGTTGCAAGGCTATTTTCGCAATTTTCTAAACAGACATCTTGGACTTTACCAAAAAATCACATTAAAAAAAGATAGCAGTTGTGATTCAGAACACTTAATTATAAACCTTATTTTATATTAACTAGAATCACGGCATAAAAATAAATTTTAACAGTCATTGGGTAAATAACAGCAATCGTTGAAGTAGTAATTAGTGGAAGAAATCTTAAAATCTCATAGATATATCCATGCCTGGGAGAATAGTGACATCATTTTCACTTTTTGCAGCACAGTTTTTTTGCCATTTCCTCGTTCCATTGCTCCATGTTTTTCAACACATGATGACATTCAATAAATTTTCCTTATTTTTCATATTTTCCAGAAGAATTGGATGTCAATCATGGGTTACCCATGGTATTGCGTGTGATCTCAGCTCATGAGAAACGTGAGTTCGGGAACTCCCTCGTAAAGAAATTCCAGGAAATTCTTTCGAGATAGTTTGTTCATCCCAGTCCCCGAAGGATCTCACAGTGCGGGGAGTTGGAGCCCATGAGTACGTTCAGGATAAAGACTGGGATGGAAACAAAATGGCAATATCGTAGAATGAAAACGGTTAATTGCATGCTGTGAAGCAAGAACAAGCTCGAGAAAAAAAGGGTGCCACTTGTACGAGCGCATACAATTGCTGCAAAGAAAAACCACGAATAAAAAACCTACACGCAAGCATTAATGCCCATTCAAAAAGAGAAAAAATTGGGCATGAACGTCCTGTTTCTACTCATTGTGGAACCCGTGTGGAACAGAGGATAGGAAAATTGGTCACTCCATTTAAACGAAGATAATGCTTAGGGTCACTTGCAACTTTTGAAAAGAACTCCTGAACGTTTAATAGAGGAATAGATGCTTGCTAAGAGGACGAAAGATAATACTGCTCATTATGAGCTCGGATAGTATTCATTGAGCAGTAGCATTTTCTAGGAAATATACAAACTGCGGAAAACGCTTAATAGGTCATTACGTTAAAAAATAACATCATATTTAAAGACCACTAGTAATATTAACGTCGTAAAAAAATATGAAGAATGCCCTGAAAACCCGAATTTATAAAAGAAAATTCCACCACTTGAAACTAAAATCTAAAAAATCAATATTAGGACAGTTACATAAAAACATATTCCATCGAAATAACTGTTAACTGATATTTTGCTGGAAAAAGAAAATGAATGAAAAAATCCAATTATGTAATACATAGCAAAATTTAATCGAATAAAATTATTTATCACATTTTTTCTGCCTCTTACGATATGATAATCATGTGGAATCGGAAAAAAATAGTTCACTTCACTTTCCCAAGAAGTTTATTGAAAACTGGAATCGTTCACAGAAGTGTATATAACAATCAACTATGCGAGAGTCATTCAAAAGGCCGAGGATTAGCTGGGAAGCAGGCTCCCCCCTAGCATGAGTGGTTGACGTCACAAAACTAGTCCACGAAAGAATTGGTTCAGCCGATTTTTCGATCCGAACAGCTGAAAAGGTGAAGGAAGGATCAAAGAACTAAAAAAAACGCATTTATCTATCTTCCCGAAAAACAAAATCGACAAAAAAAATAAATGTGATGAACGATCCATCAAGTAAATAACATCAAAAATTCAAACCCAGTATATAATTTGAGTTCGATAAATTCTACTTTAGTCATCTAAAACAATGGAATGACAAATAAACACAATGGCCTAAGTAGAAGACAGCTCGCTTGTAATTATATCACATTCACCAGCGATCCATGGGGAAAAAATGGGCGGGTATCGTGATTCTGCGTCGCTCATCAAAAATGTACCACTCAACTGAGGAGTACAAATGGGTAGTACCCTTCCATTGAACAAAATCTTATGTTTCCTGATCGCTTTTGCATCTCCTACAAACGGGATAATTGGCTGGATCACACGATTGCTACAAGGTAGACTACTTGCATACAGTGACAGGAAAGATTAGAAAGTGGACTATAACCATAAAATCATATACCAGTCCAATGAAAAGAAGTTGGCTTGAAAAGGCATTTTTATGACAACAAAATTTTATCTCTATAGAACTTCATCCAAATGCAATTGTATCTTACAGATTGAGCCTCGAATAACCATCACATTACGTAAAAACCCACTAGAGATGGCTCAATGAAGTTCGTGAAAACCATGTACTTAACCTCATAATATCTTTCAAAATCATAAGGCATTAATAAAGCCCATAATATAAAATTCAACATTACGTAATCAAAAATAAAAAGCCGGAACTAATTCAGCATGAAGAGTACACGAGGCTACTGATCATATTTCCAAACTAACCAAAATGTTGAAGAACGGATTGAGTGAGTAAAACAGGAGGAACCATAAACAGGAAAAAGTGACCATAATCACTGTATAAGTACAAATACTAATTTTGTAACAATAGGGTAGTTGCCTTCATCAAAGAAAACGACAGGCAGTGATTGCGATTCGTTACCCACCACAAGTGTATTCATAATACAAAAATTATTTGGTTTTAGAAATACCGGTTTAGACGAATGGCAAGGGTCAATTTTATCCTCATTTGAAAAAGGCCAGATTGGCGCCCATGCGATGCCACTCCACGTGACGTCACAGGGGCCTAGTTTCTATTCGAGTAGATAGGAGTTTTACATCGTCTGAGGTTACCAATGCATGCATGAGGCACAGAGCTCAGGGAAACATGTCTTAATAATCACCTATTAAAACTGGCTAAGGTCGGAAAGTTTCCTTCGTTTGATAAGGTATTAATAATCCTTATTTAAGCCAAGCGATACCAGCTAGCATGGTACTCTGCTACCTGCTAGCATCCAGCGTCGTATCAGCGCTCAGAGCCTCGCCCCAAGGTCACCTCACTTGCGACAGCGGAAACCAGAACGACGTCACACGGAGTTTTCCCGGCATTCATACTTACCCGTCGCGTTTTCGCGCGCTTGAAAATTTTCACTTTTCATTTAATCGCGAAAAAAGATATCGTCATTTAAAAATCTAAAAGCGTGAAATACGTACTCCAGGAGTAATATTTTTTTGATTTAGGCAATAAAAAATACCAGGAATCCACCCTATTTAAAAAAAAATAAAGTTAAAAAAAAATATCTGGGCAACAAAGGGTCTAGCCGGTTAAGGTGGTGAAAAATGCCTCCAGATATTTTGAAACATAAAAGATATACACTTAAAGTGCATCCAAAATTATGTATTTCCCTAAAGTTTCAGACCTTAACAATTGAAAATTTAAAAAAAATTGAAACACGATTTTTATTTTTTTAACTTTTTAAACTTTTTACACGACCTACTGAACACAATTATTTTCTTAAAAAAACGAAAGTCTAAAAATTATGATATCGGGTAGTTAATCATTAAGAGGAAAGGAGTCTTAAGTGTGCCAAAATTATGGTTTAACTAAGCGTTGAAATCAAAAATCGATTCCCTGGCAATCTCTTTTGGCCCATGAAATATGATATCTCAATAGCATCCAGCGTCAAATCAGCAGATTCTTTCAAAGCGAGCCACTTGACCGAAAGAAGAATGGCGAATTAATCTAGATCTGGTGATTAAATCAAGGTCGTACTCGGGTTTTTCGACAAAAAAAATAAAAGAAATTGAGCGTCGCAGCGCGACCCGTTCACATAAAAGGCTCCGTTTGAAAGCCGCCAACCCGATGGCTATCGGAGATTGAAATCGACCAAGGAGTGCACCATGATACAGAAAGAGACCATGAAAAACTTTTGTGTACTCCCTTAAAATACCGCTGACTCGCAATTTTCAAAGGTTTAGGATGGGATTGGTACTCGAAAAAAATCACAAGAAAAAGCGAAAATTTGACCCATCTCAGGCAACAAAGAAAAAAATGGAAAAATGCTCAAAAAATATCATCGATACTGAAACGACTGATCTGAATTAAGTTAACGTAACAAAATAAAGTACTCTTCCTCCTTTAATTATTTAGAGGTGGCCTTTTAGCTGGAAGTTGCTAATAAAATGAATTAACTAGTCTCATATGACAAAGGGTATTTTCAAAATACTTGGATCAAGAAAGAAGAACTAGTTTCTCGCAAATTTAATTGCTTTACTTTCTTTATAATGAACTAAAGCGCTCCAGTGCTCAAACCATGAAGAGAACATGAGCTGAAATAATAAATTCCGTCCATGCAACGAAACAAAATATAATTAATGCTGCGCATCATGTGAAGCATTCTCTCGTATTTTTTTCAGGCGCATATAGCCACGTAGAGAGCTATTCGAATTTACCACAGTTCCAGTGAGAAATCCTTGGCCCGATAGGCAACCCAAACAGCCTTCGAATATGCATATTTTACTAACAAAAATTTAGAGTAAAAACACTATTTAAACATTAATTAAATGATCATACATTTTGAGGGCATAAAGCACACATTTGTAACTAAGCTCTTTTTAGCTTACTCTAATTTTCAAGCATAAATGTTTTCCACTATTATGCTGAAATGGTAAAAAAAACGTGAAAAAAAGTTTTAAAAAATGAACTCAAATAACATTCGAGTTTTTTTACTACCATAATGCAATCTAACCAGATTACCGAGATGACAGCGAGGTTGGTTGTACATTTGAATTCAATTTTTAAGCCTAAATTTTCAATGTGCCACTTCAACCATTGGCCAGGTTTGAAATTTAACTACTATGCACCCTATATTGATCTTAGAAAAGTAAATTACCGAACTATTATCATTACTGCATTTGTATTATATGAACTTGCAAAGAAAATTAAACACCCGAGAAAAGGTTAATCCTAATGAAAGTTAAATAATCGAAATGTGAGGGATACTTCTTATTCTACCAATAATGAATACAGTCGGGAAAGCACAAAAAAAACGAGACCGGATTAAATAATCAGGGAAGGAAATCATAAAATTGAAATTACCAATTAAAAATACAAAACAATGTTTGTGGTTGAAGTTTGAAAAAGTATATTTTTGAAGAATTCTAGTCTGGTAAATACCGCGTGAAGTCTTAGTGCGCCTTCATTCACAAATACTCTTTTTTTTTATTTTGACGTACCATATGGAAATACACTGGCCTCATTATCCTTAATGTGTAAAAATTTGCACATCTGTAGCGTAGTATAGGGTGACCACTAACCTCATCCATCAAAAAGAATTTTCGGGATTAATCTATCAGTAAATGAGGCTAGTTGACTATGTGACCTCAGAGAAGTAACTTGAAACTGCTATTATATAGAAGTGAGATCAAAATTATTTAGTCCAAAATTATAGTTACCCGCACTGGTGGCGGCGGGGTAAAGCCCTCTCCTGCCTGACCGGAGGTCACGGGTTCTTGTCCCGTCTGGGTAGATTGCCCCTATGGCATGGACGTCCGTGAACATTTTATTTGCTAAATTTTTCGTAAAAACCTGATATAAAGGCTAAATAGAATTGTTTTCCGCGGAGTGTCAATAATAAATAAATAAAAATAACCAAAATGTAAACACGAATTCTCACTAAAAATATAATTTATTTCTGATTAAAAATGTACTTCATAATTATAATATAAAGTAATTATTATTATGCTCGTTTAAAATGGCAAACGTCTAATAAATTTCAAACCAACAAATAAATGCGATCGATACGTGATTGATTCAAGAAGACCTCGAATGATAGCAAGACTGATAATTGGCAAGGAGAAAAGGAGGTAAGTTAGGAGGATCAGGAAAAAGAATTCGATGCCCCCCCCCCAAAAAAAAGAAAGAGAATAATGGTGGCGAATGGATGTTGAAAGAGAAGGCACGCGAGGGTGCGAGGGAGTCTGTGGAAGTCCTGCGGTGAAGGGAAGGAGAGGAAATGGCGAGAGAAGGTGAGGAAGGAGAACGGAGAGATAGAGTTTACTCTGAAACGCAAACCAATTTTCCCTGCGGTCCCCACGGAAGGCTGCAGGCTACAAACACCACGCAAGCCTATCTCCGATTCTCCTACCACCCCCGCACGGTTACCTCCAACGTCACCAAACGGCATTCCTCCGTGGCCATACCTATTGGACGACCCTCTTCCATCGGAATTCCTCACACGCCTCCCGATATCTCCTTCCCAAACACCAACTCTATCCTAAAAACATCTCTCCTCTCCACCTTCCCATCCCGCCGAATTCTCATCCTTTCCTCGCTGACCACCATTTTTCTTTCTATCTAACCTTCTCTTTCTCGTTCTCATATCGAAAACGTACCTCTCCGACATTGCCATTCATATTCACTTCGAAATATCCCTTACGAAAATTTCGCACTTTCACGCTTTCAAGGAATAAGTATGTTAAGAAAACGGTGTTATTCCGTTTAAAAAGAGAAGATGTATCATTAAGTACTTTTTTATTCTAGTTTTCTTGCAAAAATACACAAAACATATAAATACAATACAGGCAAGAGAGTTTGATACCAGTAGGAACAATCATAACGTCTGTTACTGAATAATGGCATCCAATTTACAAAAGTTCTTTATAATTAATATTAAAAGCAACAATGTTATCGTCTGTGACTTTTTGGTTTTGACTTTCATCATCATGAGAAAAACCTTTTTTTGAAGTTTAGAAAACAAAAGTTTCGGGTCGATATGCCTCAAGCAAGTAATTGGCAAGGAAAATTCGAAACTTAAATGTCAACTTAATGGGTAAACAGCGAAATTTGAGATTGAGATTGTATTTTTCGTCAGAAGCAGGTGATTTAACGTTTACAATGACACCTCATTTATAAGTTAGTGGAGTATTAACGGAGCATATACGGAATGACAGAAAAAGAACTTTCTGAAATAATATACATGATACTCTCTCTCCTCTTTACTCTTTCTCTCTTACTCTTTCGCACGATTGTGCATTGCGGGTGACTCCCGTAAAAGTTATCACCGCGGCTAGTCCCAGTACACTTTAAATTCTCTCCTCTTCGTGATTAACTATCCTATATAATAATTTAATAATTTGATTGTTTCAAGGTAATGGTTGTGTTCCGCAGGTCGTGCGCAAATACTTACTGCTTCTATTTATGGCATCAAAATAATCGCTTCCTTCGTCATCGTAGTGCATTAATTTCAATGCGAAACTCACAATTTTTCATACAAGGAACATATGGCTACAGGAGAACCATAGATTTTGTTGACTTTGACTAATGTGAATGAATTGGTCATATTAAATGTTCATTTGACGTATAATGAACCTTATTTTCAAAGTTCATGATTAGTCAAATTCATCTTACTGCATTGCATATATTGTAATGTATGTACATTATTTTTTGGCAGCTATATTGTACAATTAATTGTATAATTTTTATTGCATTGTACAATCGTTGTTCCAAGATTGCCATAAAATTCCCATGATCACTGTTTATTATATGCATCTCTGATTTTCATCAGTCCAAAGCATACTTAAAAGATTAGAAATACCAATTTGCGTTAGGATGTTTTAATTGTAAGAAAAATTCAATTTCAAATGAGTTGTTGAAGCCATAATATGAAAAGAGTTCATATCCATCCTTCTACATTTGCTTTCCTCGTTTTTCCGTCCCTATCTTTACTACCCTTTCGCTCTCTCCATTCCTGCCAAAGGACGGGAGAGTAAAGGAGATGTTCCGGACGAAATTCGGTACATTTCGACGCCACCCGTGAAAGAGAGGAGGTCGGCTGGAATGCTGCTGGTGGTGCAGGAAATCTTTGACTTCGTAACAGTGAGAGAATTAAGCTTTTAGCACTCCGGTGAACGGCATACCGATAGAGTTCCGACGTGGCACAGCCCCTGGATATAGTTACTCGGAACAGTAAAGGGCGTACGCGAATGGGCACGTCCTTGTGATGCATCTCAGTATCGCTGATAAAACTCACTTTTTCCGTATTTTTATCTAAAATGCTCCTAAGTACGGCAAATTTTATTTACGTATTTATTTATTTATTTGATTTTGTATTCATATTTATTTCACCTAAGACAGTACTATTTGGCCTTTAAACGTGAGGGGAGGATTCATCACATAAAAATGAACGATTACAAGCAACCATACCCTATGTTGGTGGTGGTTCTCGGGTATTGCTGTGTAGAAAACATTTTCACTCAACGTTTCACTCCTCCTACTGGGAGCGTTATCAAGAGAAACTCTCCCAGAGCGTTTCTCTTGATAACGCTCCCAGTAGGAGGAGTGAAAATGTTTTCTACACAGCAATACCCGAGAACCACCACCAACATAGATAAAAGAAGCTGTGAAAATCATAGACGAAAACCATACCCTAGTTAGGTTAACATGTACGGGCGGGACTCGAACCCGCGACTTTAAGTTTAGCAGGCGAGGGCTGTACCCTGCCGCCACTGAGGCCGCCAAATTGGCATAATTTTGCAATTTTATCTGTATTTATAACTATATTTTGATTGATTGACGACTTCCTTATTCATATTTCTTTTCAGGCTACGGCTATATATTTGTTTTCTATTAATTGATTATAGCTTAACCCACGGTTTGTCCCTTATTTACTCGAAAAATATCACGTTAGTGGTTATTTTCTTCGTTCTTAACGTCCATCAAAGCGTCTTGGCTTGAATTAAAATGTTTTGAATGATTTCTCATAACCTTCATTATCTAATTAAAGGTTTTATGGAAGATATTTGGCGGATGTATAGAAAATGTCTAAATACCTGCGCAAATTCTTATTTTTTTAATAAAGCGTGTAAATTCCACACCTCTAGTTGCATTTTGTCTTTCTCTCAACTTGTTTTTCTTATGAAATGTCTTTAGTTATATTTGAATTTTCAGGATTTCAGGATGAATTTTCAGGAGTCAAGGGAGACCCTTCTAAATATTTTCCCGTGTCAAAAAAATAATCTTTTTACATTTGCAAAACTACAGACATAATATGCTCACGTTTAGAATTTAGGCAAACTTTTAAAAGGGTGTACATTCTACATTCTGATTATATCAAGGCATCGGTTAAATTTTAAACAAGTATTTCGTCACCAAAACACCGTTAGTCACTATTCATGCATTCCTTTTTTCTGGGCCCATCGTGAGACGCCTTATGCTCAGAATATCCGAAGGGAAATGGAACAGAATTGTTTAATACTTTGAAACGGATCAAAAAAGCAATAATTGGCTAAACTTGCTGCAACGTAACCGTCAGCCATCGGGAATGGAAAGTAAAACGAAACGTGTGAATAGTGACTTTGAGCGGGAGCTATAGGTCATCTTTTAAAAAAATCCAATAAATAAATAAATCCAATCCCTCGAGAATACACGCGATGTCGATTTTGCGGATACAGCGACCCGCATTGCCCATTCTAACTACACGACGGCCCACCAATCCGAGCCTCTTCTCTAATAACCAGCCCTTGTCCCAACTCCCCACCCCTACTCATTCCACTAACCGTTGTCCTTCTCCATATCACGCGCTCATCCGCTTTCTGCACTGTCCCAAATCCGCTCGAAAGCAGACTCACACAGGTCTCAACTGCGAAGGCTTATCTCGGGCACATCCACTTCCCTTTCTCCTCACTTGTATATACCTCCACACACACAACCCCTTAGAGCTTCTCCTTAATTCTCACCGGTACACTGTACAAGCCCCTCCACTCCTCTCCTTCTATCCTTGGCTCCATTTCGAAGGCGGACTCATCTTCTGTCCATGCCCGAAAATTTTAATCCTAGTCCGCTTTACGCTCCGACGCCTCCACGGTTAATACGCTCCAACGCCCTCCCCTCTTTCTCTCTCACTATCTCTCCCTCTCTCTCTTTTCTCTCTCCATTCCTGATAATTGTCCTTTCCTGGGCCTGTTTTTGTTTTCGTATCCCGCTTCTCCCTCGGCTGCTTACAATTCTCCACCTCGCCGCGCAACATTAAAACACAATTTGACTCATTATTTCATAAACGCTCCACTCTCGACGGAAAATTAAAGGTTCGCGGAGCACCACTGCTTACAAAGGGAGAATCTTTTCGAATTAGGTATCGAGAAATTTTCCATCTGTGTAGTCTTTAAAATGCTCTTTAATTCGCGGGTGGAATTTGGTGATCATGAACTTTGGTTTTCACGATAATGAGCAAAGTAATGGGGTGCGAGATTGCTGGTGCATTTTTAATAGTGGCAGTGCGAAATATATAAATACGGCATTATTCAAGGCAGTGACCGCAGAATAGCTAGCGTCGCGCCTTTACGAAGTCACTAGTAAGTACATTTGATCATCATTGGTCAACAATCCAAAGATTGGTTTGACAGAGTACAAATTCCGCCGAGGAAAATTCATTTGACTTATTATAAACAGGTTCGAATCCGTTATCTATTATCGAATTCGCGATAAGTGCTCTACCACTTGAACGAAATTATATATTATATTTCTCCTGAGTATTTTTTTGGTAGAACATAACTTAATCACGTCTCAGATTCACGTCCGTGCAAATAATCCCGAGCAAGTCAAATGCTTTTTTCCTCTGGAATAATTTTCTCTCGATAGAAATACGACGCTTGTTAACAACAGCATAAGAGTGGTATTTAAGTCTCGAGACTAATATCTATGTAAATATTTTTTTAATTATGTCAATAAGAACAAATTTGTTTTCAAGAACATTATTTAAGTGATAGGCTTCCACTGTAAGCTAGAGCATAAATGCTGAATTTAATGGAAATAAATTTAATTTGTCACTGTTGCACTGTGACCATCATCTACTATTATTTATCCAATCCTCATAATTTCTCCAATCCTAATGATTGCTCAATCACGAATTAAATAAACGAACATAACTCAAGCCCCCATGACTAACTTGTGAGCACCAACCAACGCAAGTAAATATGAAGTACTAAAATAAATACGATACTGCCAATCCGATAATATAGTGTGTGCTAATAGAACTCAGAACACGACATTTTTTTATGAATTGCAAGGTAATTATAAGCCTTTTGTAAAGGTTTATCAAAAATCAAGGTCGCTACAACTCCAAAAATGGCTGGTATCCTGGAAAGAGTATTCAGCTAAAGGCAATAGTATAAACAAATGTGCAATTTGGGATTTCTTTTCTATTGGCAGAATGCAAACTTTATAAAATAAGATTATAAGTCATTTATATTGGTTGGTATTGAGGAACAACATTCTAGGGACTCCTGAGTTGCATGCTCTCCAACACTTAAAGTAGCTTTCACATCTCGAATAAAATTAGCAAAAAAAAAAAGAATGCATAAAAGTCTCATACTTTTAATTATCCGCAAAAAATTGACCCCAACTTCCTAACTACCAAGAAGCATTTTACGTGTAGAGATGGAATTTGGACGTAAAGCACTACTGAGCAGCGTATATACCCATTAAATCAGATAAGACATCATCCATATTACCTCTCGCACTATTCGTGTATCAGAGCCTACTATTTACTCACGATATTCACGAAATATAAACATATTAGACTTTGAGGGACTTATTTACATTGTCATTCTAAAAAAATAAGTATCCTCAAAGATTTACATTCAAAAGAACTACACAGCCAGAAAATATGTAACTGTTCAAGAGCTACAAAATTTATAAATAAGTGTAAATTCATCATGAAAAATCTAAGCCAACGGCTATCTGCACCAAAATTAACCAGTTTAAACCCTATCTGGCTTGTATTTTAGATGTAAATGTTTATTACCAACGCTAAGAAACTGACGTTACATCACAAAATTTTCACCCTTAAAAACTACCAAAAACGCAACCATTTATGAAGTTTTATTTTAGAAGAGATTTCAAAATTCATAGAGAAGGCATTAATTCGCAGCGCATGTATACACCCACTAGAGTATATTGATTTATGATCTCATTTCATTGAACCGAGAGTTTTTCAGGCCAAATTTGCATAGTTTTTTTTCATCTTTATTGATCCCATTACTCAGCGATGTGATTGACGATCTATGCGAGCTAGGTGAATTACTAAGAATAGTAATATTATTCATCGACGGACACGTTTCATGCTTAACCTCATCGATCCTGGCGTATTTTACACAGTTTATCGACCTTTGAATTTTTCACTGCTTCGCCAAGTGAAATATTATTATTGCAACTACTTCAGTGCGTCCTGAAAAAATTACAGCATCATACAGAAGAATAATTCACAGAAATCTATTAAGCTATTTTTTGTTAACATCCAATTAACCAGAAATATGTATGTATGGCCCAGGACTGAGGAAGTCAAGGATGCTGCCATCACTATGCATTGAAAATTGGTCGCAGACTCTAAAAATGATAAATGGTTCTGTATTAGTATGCGGCATGAAGTGATCAAAACCTGCTTGGCTATTCGATACTTCCACAAACGCTCACCTCTGAAGCCTGGAGTCTCCAAGCTTTGAAGGTGAGCGTATGGGCTCCGGCTACTGCCAGCTGAGAGCATACGTAATTTTGGGCTGCTAGATGAGCGGATTTGATCCGGTGGGCGATTTTTTTGAGCACTTGTGCAGTGGAGGTATCGTACTGTTAGTTATTGACGACGCAACGGTTATATATTTAAATTCTACTCACGCATTTCCTAATCTGCTATCCGTAGTGGGCTTCATTTTCCCTCGATCTCAGCCGAGATCTTCGAGAACGCAACATTCGCATTCCGTTTCCTCTCGAATCCCTTCAGTTTCCACCGCAGCCCACGAACAAAACCAACCGGCCGGAAAACATTCCCCAAGCATTCGTGCGCAGAGGCGAGCATAAGGTTCACTCGGAAAAACCACCCTGGACGTCCTCTTTCACTCTTAATCCTCTTGTTTAACCCAAGCCGCGGAGAAGGAGGGCTGGTTGACTAAATGTTTCCTCAATTTTTGCTGGATCGCCCGTCCAATTACATCCTCGCCCACCCAAACTCACACACATTTGCTTTACGCCCTCATGCCAATTCGCCGTTACTTATTTCCCGAGAATGTATGCCTCATTCTTGACCAATGCTGGTTATTTTATCTGAAAATTTTCTGGTTTCTTGAAAGCAGAAATAATAGCAAAAGTTAAAATATCGTCTTATAGAGGGCTACAGCAAAGAGCAGAGTTTTGGCACATCAAATGATTTTTAAGATTAATTGTTCACCCTTACTCTTAAGAAAATGGGCGACTTAAATAAAAGCAGTAGATATTATATAATGAAATATTAATCAACATGATCAACATGCATGATTGAACGGCCAACCAGGTACCAATGAACTCCACGATATGATAATGATGAAATAATATTGCATAATACTTTCAGTTGTACATCTTGGAGTCACTTTAGGGTGATATCATATCAAATCTGCATGCTGTTTATGAGCCAAATTTTTTTCAACCCATAAATGCGAGACATGGTTGAAGAATAATTTAAACCAGAATATCGATTGCTTCGCGAAGAAATTTCAAGGATTTTCGGGATAGAGGGTGAAGGCCTTAGCCCCTGCTGAAAACGTACAGTGACATATGATGAGGGCTGCTTGGTGATTTAGATTTGAGAGGTCGTATACCTCTTTTCTGGTCTTTTTTTGGTGACGGATCACTCGCGTAGAGTATATCCTTTTCAAAATTTTCCTCTATCTCAACCACTAAATCTGTTGACCTGAGAAAATAATTGAAATGTAAAATAATCAAATTTGAGACACAATTAAATGTTCAAAACGGTCTCATTCATAGCAAGACTATTTAAGTTGACCGTATTATTTTACTTAATTGAGTAATCCAAAAATGGCCTGTTGAGCAGGAGGTAATGTGTCTCCCTAAATCTCAATCACATATCAGTCCTCACTGTATGTCGTGCTACCTCCTGCGCAGGTGCTAAAGCCTCTGCCCTACATTGGCGCCATGGTGCCGAAACGCTCCGGAACGACGTTCCGCCACTGGCTAACATAATACATAATAGTCAAATAACAATTTTATCAATCTTGTTGCCTCAATATTTCTAATGTATACATGCCCAACCAAAACAAAAAATCTGGTAATAAATAGTAAATAATAGCGTAATAGACAAAACACACAGAATAATGTTTCACCATTAAAAAAAGTACGGAAAGTGCGTTCCAGCCAGGGACCTGGAGCGCTCCTCCGCTCCGCTATACTCCGGCTCCATTGTCGGAGCGGAGCAGTTCAATTCCTCCTGCTCCGCTCCGGAGCGGAGCGACGACAATGGGACCTAGGTGCTCCACTCCGGAGCGGAGCATTTCTTGCGAGAACTCCACTCCAGCAGGAATGGAACTGCTCCGCTCCGACAATGGAGCCGGAGCATAGCGGAGCAGAACACAAGCGCCAATGTTTCGCTTCTTGGCGGGAAATCGACGCATGCACGCTTCTGCAGCCGTGGAACGCATCGGATATTCCCTGCGGCTATTTTTATTTTGAGTTATTCCACATTCTACGTGATTTGCGGTATTATTTAATACCAATACATTTCAATTTACAAATAGTATTATGTAAAAAGTATTTGTTTCAGGCGTGACTTAATGGAACCTTCTTGACACGATGAAAAGTAAAGATTAAAAAAAACAATTTGTGTGCGGCTGTTTATTCTCTGTCTTCTGTGCATTTGTACCAGACGATGACGTGCCACGTCGAAACCTAGGTCGTAAATTAAATATTTATGCGGAATTACAAAGTTTTCTTTACTTTTCATTATGTAAAAAATGCTTTTCAAATTGGGCAGTCCAATATGTGTTCTATTTAAATACCTTGCGTTAGATACTTTTGAATAATAAATAATGATAGTGATAATCTTAAGGATTAATAAAATACGATAGTCGATAATCGCTATCTATGTTGTTTTATAATTTGACAGGCTTTGTGTCGCCATTTTAATAATTTATTAATTTTATTATCGCATTATAAAATTCTTTGTCGGGCGATATTAAAAAGTAAAAATGCTGTAGGCTAATATTTTAAAAATTCTGGGATATGGTTTTTTTACGATGACATAACGTAGTACGTTTAAAATATTAAGGATGTGGCCCTTCGTTGGGTGAAAAGAGCATTTCTAATGAAATTTTACAATGCATATGTTCTTATATGTAAAAGTTATATATATTTTAACCAAAGCCCATATTTTTTTCCGAATAACATGCTTTGTAATTAGAGGTTCTTCTGAGCAATGTCTGTCTGTTAAACTGAATTCCGCGATAACACCTATTTTGAAATGTAGTCTTTCTTTCCCAAACAATGCAAGCATTTATTTACAAATGGTATATCTTTTGTACATTTACAAATTGTACCGATTATTGTGATACAGTTGCATAACAGTTGTATTTAAACTTCTTGTACAGAGATGATTCTGAATTCAGTTGTAATAAAAAGGCAAAATACAAGGGAAACACAAATTTTCAATACCTTTGTAATAAATCTTTAATTAATTTTAATTATAATCTTTAGATTGTAAAATGATGAAAAATTGGTATTTATAACTATAGAAAAATAATAGCATAATTTCATAATTGCAGACGACTTTTATTCATGAAAATATCGTAAAAATTATGGCATGAAACGGCCTTGGTAACCATCAGTTGTTGATTTTTTACTCAACAGAGAGGATCACAATAAAATAAAGTTTGGATTCACGAGCGCATAACTTCGGAATACGCTCTTTTTCTTGCTCATAAGTGTGAAAAATATCAACAATATCAAGATAAAATATCTATATACGAGGGTTATTCAGAAAGTAAGTTACGTTTTTGTCTAGCGTCGCAAGTGGCCATCTTAGTGTGTGAGCGTTCGGCAGCTCAGTGGGCATCTAGTCGTGCAAAGGGGAAGGTCGTAGTGTCGCTTGTTTCATTGCTGCAGGCTTTTGTAATGTGCGCCGCCATTGAAAACCCCGCCAGTTGTGAGGTGCGGTCAGTTATAAGGTTTTTGTGGGCAAAAAAACTTAAACCCATAGAAATTTATCGGCAACTGTGTGAAGTTTACGGGAACAAGGTGATCAGTGAAGGTGGCAATGCGACAATGCGCGACCTCACACGGCAAATGTCACACACAATCTCCTTCAGACCTTCAAGTGGGAGATTTTTCCTCATCCGCCGTACAGCCCAGATCTTGCACCAAGTGACTTCCACTTGTTTCCGAAGATGAAGACCTGGCTTGCAACGCAGCGTTTTGATGACGACGACGTTCTCCGCGCGGGCGTGACTGACTGGCTCAACAATCAGGCGGCGGATTTCTATGAGGAAGGAATTTCGAAGCTCGTTCATCGCTACGATAAATGTCTCAACTTGTTTGGTGATTATGTTGAAAAATAGTATTTTAGTTGCTCTTTCAAATGTATATAATAAAAATATTTTCCTATGCATAGTTTTTTCTTAATTCCAAAACGTAATCTACTTTCTGAACAACCCTCGTATACCCTACAAGGCCAGTTAGTTAAGGCCAGGTATATGGCAGTATTGTCAAATATTCCATCTATCATCTCTGAATTTTATTGATAGCTAAGAATAGTATGTAAAACATGTAATAATCAACTATAAAAATCATGTTCACAAAATTAAATTATTTTATTAGTTTATTATGTTTCTCCAATGCCATTAAAACCCGCATAAATAATAATCATTGTGAATTATTGTTGCGGCCAGGAAAGAATGTACATTATACACGTGAAAGATAAAAATCGCAGTTGGCGTAATTGCTGTGAAGACAATATATAACATGTTGAAAGGGTTTACCTACGTATTCTTAAACGTATGCTTAAAATTTGAAACATAGCGGAAAGTAGTGCATCACTTAATTTTGGTTTCCAATTAAATTTTCGTTATAATGGTTGATTTGGCTATGGACATATTGATGAATATTAGTCAACTTTTACAAGGGTATCATTATGCTAAGAATCCGATATTTCTTTATAAAATGATGTATTCTAAATAAAAATGTCAAGAAGGGAATTGCTATTAAATATCACTGTGCCATCACGTGCGGGTAACCCTTCATTATATTTAAATTTATTAAGTTTTATTGTGGGTATTTCTATTAATAATTAATTATGGTTAATTCTATTTGGAAAATACGCACTTCCAGGTGGCAATAGAATTTATGGAACAAAGTTAACACAAAATTAATACCGGAGCGGAGCAGCATCATAGCAATTCGCTCCGCTCCGAGGAGCTCCGACATGCCCTCCACCCGAGTGCTCCGCTCCGACATTGCTCCGACCTACTCCGCTCCGCTCCGGCCGGAGCGGAGTGGAGCACCCCGGAGCAACAATGAAAATTCGCTCCGCTCCACTGCTGCTCCAGGTCCCTGGTTCCAGCACTGCTAACTTTGCCATGACGCCACTGCTACCCTATAAATTTACGAATTTTCTCCGTGGAGCAAATTGCTCCCTGGGTTTAATTAGAGTTAAACCAAACATTATATCTTTTGGATTTTATAACGATTTTGATTCATAAACAGCATGCAGATTTGATATTTATTACCGTAGTTGACCACTAATGATTTTATGCACACTTGGAAGTATTATGCAATATTCATACATCATTATTATATCGTGGATTTCATTGGAAGCCGGTTTGCCGTTCAATCATAGATAGTGGTCAGATAGGTTAAATTCCGATATTTCATATCTTACATCCATCGACAGCTCTTATCTAACTCACCCATTTTTTTAAAATGAAGATTATACAATTAATCTAAAAAATTATTTTTTTGCCAAAATGATGTTCTTCTCTGCACACCTTTGGAAGACGCATATTTTTTTACATCTTCCGATTTCAATAAACCAGGAAAATTTCCTTTTCTTTAGACTCGCGTTCATTTTTCTTTCAGAAATCATAACATCGTAGAAGAGGTATGAGGTTTAATTGATTAAATCTTTTTTTTTGTGAACGGAATGAAAGCTCTTAAATAATATAATCTATAATATGCATATGTAAGTAAAACAGCAAATAATATAAATCTTTGTAAAAATGTCAATAATTATTGATGCAGCCGCAATAAACTGGCGTTTCAGCTGGTGTCTATATTTCAAAGCTTAATTTGGATGAATAAAATAGGATCTATTCACATAAAAGAGTTTTAAATCTAACAAATTACATTATTTGCGTCATTTGTATACACAGCATACTCTTTAAATAGATTCCTCGAGAAGATTGCTATTCTTCTCACACTATTTCACCACCTCCAACAGGCTCCTCTACTGGGGAATTGGAGGAATTTAGTCTGTTTTCTGTAGTGGTCATTCTCGCGCAGACCGTAACCACGAAGACCTTGTGTTATTTTTCCTCCCTTTCTAATACCCAGTCACGTGTTACAACGAAGCGCGTAGTCGTAACATAAAAACATTTTTAAAAACTCTCAATCCATCCTATGGCAGACTGGAGTTCCCTCCAATCGAACTGGCCGTCATTCTTATCTCTTACCGCCCGTCCATCAGCACGAGAGGACGATGAATCTGGAATATTCCATGGAAAGAGCAGGCAAAACAGCGAACCTCTGCAGAACAGGTATAATTGTTTGTTTTCCCGCGCCACCTGATTCCCCTCGCGATATTTCCGTCCTAAAAAAGCATTTCGACGGTAGACGTTTTCATTAACACCGTAGGAAATGGCCGCCCCGATGATTTCGCCGATTTATCCATCGCTGGTGCCGCCAGGAGTGACTAGTACATTTCCGGGACTTTTCAATTTGATATGTGACTGGACGTCAACGTCCATCTAATGCTCAAAGTGAACTCAAGCCTTCTTCCAACGCACAAAATATCGAGGAAATGTCAACCTTTCCATTCGAGGACTTTTAAAATTTATTTTCAATTTCAGGTTCCGTCACTGTCATTGGTCAATAATATAGGAATTGTGTTAGCAACTCAAGAATCAATTTTCCTATCAACTTGCTTTTTTCATCTCAACGTAATTGTTTCAGCCTTTGGCTACCTTTAGCATACATACTAACGATTTTCAGGAAGACTATTAGTGGGATTTTAGGTCTAAAAGAGGCATCGTTGTTTACATTCAAAGTGAATATGGAAATGTGACCCAAAAACCGCTCTTTACTGCCCTAACTCTGAGCCAAATGTAAAAATTCGATGGTCTCGGCGTTTGAGCGTTCGATTTTTGGCGCTCCGGTTCGAATAAACACGCATTCGAATTCCAGCAGAGCCAGCACGAATTCGCCAGCAACGATTAAAAATTGGTTTAAAACCACTGAAAGGGGCTAAAGTCAGAATAAATATTGAGTACACACTGTAGCACTGGATATTTTTCACAGGGAGATTCAAGGTCTAATATCCAGCATAGCCAGTGTCAGCGTCTTCATCCTAGTTAATAAAATCTTCTCGGATTTGGGACTGGGTAAGGCTAACTTTTTGATGAAACTCCCTCATCGTCATCAGGGCTAATACAGACTCGGACTTAGAAATTGACACTTAGAAAAATACGAATTGACAAAAATTAATGCCCACGAATATGAAACGTATTCCTAAAACCATATTAAATACTTACGACTAACATAGTCAGTCTTAGCCCTGATGGTGATGAAGGAGTTTAACATCGAAACTTTAGACATAAACATCCCTACCCGGTGCCAAATCCGAGAAGATTTTATCAATAGCATTCGCTGTTAAAGCTTACGATCCTTCATCCTACTTTTTACACTGGTTTTCGATGTAGACGTCGTGATGGTCCACAAGTTGATACAAAATCAAATCAGAGCAGGCGTAATGAAACAATTACAGCTCAAAAAAGCGATACCAATGCGAAAAAAACTTCCTCGAAAATGGACTTCCCTAATGAAAAACCAGGAAAACAATTTGATTTCGTAAATAGAAACTCGGTGGATTCGCTTTGAGCACTTGTACTTGTTCACTTTCCCCCCAAACTCTTCCTCTCACACTCCACCCTCTTTTTCGTTTAACAATCTTTCCTCCGCCACCCCATGCAATTCAAACCCACACTTGAGCCACCCCACAGCACTTACGATCCAACCCTCCACCCCTGCACACTTCCGCTTCCCCAGTTCACCCCTTCTGCACTCTCCTATATTCGTACCCCTTCTTCTTTCCCCCCCGAAATAATCCTTTCCAGTGGTCAGTTGCGGTCGCTGTGGTCCTCCATCCCAGATGACAGCGCGGAAAAAAAGGACAGAGAGAGTCTCTCTATATTTTTCTCCCCACCCCTAAAAACTCCCGTCGTTCTACTATTCTCTGTACATTCCCCTCCTAACTGGTCTCTCTCCTCCTTCCTCTCTACCACCAAAATCCTTTTCCATGTTTTCCTCTTTTTATCTTCAAACCGCCGGCCATCCCTCGGCTCCCTGCTTTTATTACTTTAATTCCCTCCACCGCATCCAACCCCCTTGTACTTCTTCCACACAGTCCCAACTTCACTCGGTTCCTACCTACCATCCTTCTATTTTCTCCCTGTTTTTACCTATTACCGCCTTCCCTCTTTCTATGTCTTGGAGATACCTTTTTACATATTTACTGGTAGGGTCGTGTTCTTTGATGATGTTTGATGTTTAAAGGTGATGTTCCTCGGCAGGAGCTGGGGTTTTAAATCTTTCTTTGGCTGAAGAGAACTGTTTGTTAATATGAGCCGTTAAGGACACTAATGGAAAACAATTGAATAATGATTTTTGTGAAAATAAAATGGCAAGAAAAGGACTTGATTAGGTGCAACTAGATTGTCCTTTGCGTCGATTCATCTCTGCGCAATCAAGATAAATCGACGCGGAGGATAACCCGTAAACTTAGCTGCACCTACTACACCACCTCGCGGAAACCTCCATGAACACATTAATGATTGAATGGACGAGGTTAATTCAGGTCTGAGAAAAAAAGACATGAGACATCATGGTACCAAACTTTCCTGAACATCAAAAAGACACATCATAAGTGGTTTACATATGCGCCAAAGCCTGGGAGAGGCAGATGAACTGGACATTGAAGGAAGGCTCTTCTGGAGGCAGACGAACAGTGTGTGCAAGATCATAAAATAATTATAATGTAGTCATTTATGAAAGTCTAAGTTTTATAAACAAGTCATTCGTAAAGTGTCTCATATAGTAACAAGAAGAATACTTTTATGAGGTATCGTGAATTTGAGTGAGCTTGTTATGCAAGGCTTACGATAAAAGTAGGTGGTGACAGGCTGGAGCAAGTGGAGTAGCTCAACAATTTGGACTGCATATTAAAGTAAAACTGACACAGTAGTAAATACATCATGAAGCGAAAGGCGTTCATGAATAAAATAAAATAAATAGAAAGAATCGTTACGCAAGAGATTGTAGAAAAGGCTAGTGAAGAATCTGATTAGAAGCGTAGCCGTGCGGAAACGTGGTCGCTAAGCAAGGAGGGCGAGAAATGGGGTAGGCGTTCGATATTTTGGTTTTGAGA
The DNA here is from genome assembly GCF_921293095.1 of Ischnura elegans. Classification (NCBI taxonomy): domain Eukaryota; kingdom Metazoa; phylum Arthropoda; class Insecta; order Odonata; family Coenagrionidae; genus Ischnura; species Ischnura elegans. The sequence goes on from NC_060252.1 coordinate 60,991,517, forward strand.
AGAATACTGATGGTAAGGCGACAAGGAGGAAGAGAAAAAGCTATGTGCTAGCCATGGCTAGCCATGGGCGAGATGTAGAAACTTCTGGAGGAAATACGGAGGGGATAAGGAGGGTTTGGGTGGAGCGAAAACTGAGCGGAGACGGATGCTACAACAATGCAAGAGAAAATTTTAGGTGAACGATGGAGGGGTAGGAATAGAATAGGACTAATAGACGAAACGATAGGGATAAGGAATTTATGTAAATTGAAAAGGGAAGTTCAATTAGTGAGAGATGACTGGCTGTGGTAATTCTTAGAATGCTCCACGAAAACCTTACTTAGCCGACAGAAAACTATAATTAATAAATTAAGGCTAACTTACAATCTTATTTTTTGTTCAGCTCATTTTAAACTCATCCACTTGGCCTCTACTTCCACGGTGCTTTTCTTTCCATAGACTGTTATAGAGCTGTCATGTTTTGTATACACGCTATGTATACAAAACAGTCATTTATACTAACCATTGCCTAGTTTTATATCTATGCAATGGGATGATCGTGTGAGCATATATTTTCCAGTCCTTGCTTGGGAATCAGTCCTAAGCCTTTAACAGCTCATTATGGATACCCCTGTGTTTACATGCGAATAATAAAAATTTCAAAGGGATTTTTGCGGGTTTTCAGGTCGCACAATGCCTTTCCAAATTTTTGGTGTTGGCGTACATAATCACCTTTTTGCAATTTTTGCAACTAGGCAACGAGGTTGTATTTCTTAGTGGGACCTGTTAGTACCATTCAGAAACATTTACAAACTCCTTCAATTCTCATATTTTTTCAAGTTCCTTTGGATTCTTGTCATATGATTAAGGGGTATCATTTTACACTGCACGTGAAATTTCTATCATGCCAGCGTTTGCTAGAATACTCAGAGAGTGTTATTTTATGTTTTTCTTATAATATATTTCCTTAATTATGAGGTATTTAGCCACTTTATTTTTAGTAAATCACTTAGTTCATCATTTCAAATGAACCACACTAAATTCATGGGAAGTTTCCTATGCTATACAAAGCCCATGTTATTTAATGCATGGAAGATATCTTTATATGGATGCAAGGTCGATGTGATGGAACTGTTTCATCATACAGTCAGAAATTTGCTTATTTTAAAACAATTTAATGACGACTAATTTCGCTGTACCATTTTCGAGTTGGTTAAGCTTAGTCTCATGTATATAGTATGATATTGGAGGAAGCCACCGACAGCTGAGGTCATTGCACCATAATGGAAGGGTATGAATGGTCGTGGAGAGAAACCCGGCATCGGCATTAGCATACCCTTAAAAAAGGTGCCAAGGGAACTACGGTTTAGTATCCCATCCGACGAGAGTTGGCACCCAGGCAGGTATTGGACATTCTTCGAAAATTTCCGCTATCATCTGGATTTGAACCCGGATCCTCAAAGTGGGATGTCAACACTTCAGCAACCACGCCAAGTCAATCCGCTTCATGCATCCGTATGCATCTAAAATGCATATAAAATTAAAATACTGATCTTACCAGACTCGAAAACTATACAGTCGAAACGAAACGAAAACTATATACGAAAACTATTACGGAAACGAGCCATCATTTAAATCGTTTTACCAAAGTGATAATTTTCTAATAATAGCAAAGTATGAGATATGTATCGTATCTTCTATATGGACCTACCTTTATATATTATCAAGAGATATCAATGGCATCACTATCAACAATTAAGCCATAGAAAAAAGTACGTTGAAAATATGATATCTCAATCTCAATCTTCCGACCGAGCCATGATTTTTTTTTTCTCTCCTGTTTTGATCTTCCTTCCTTTTTCCATACATCCCAATATCAAGCGATTCCGAAAATGTTTGCATTTTTTAAAAATTTATTCCTTCAGATCCTCCTTTTATTTTCTTTTATTTCCAGTCGCTCGCACCGCCCACTTCTTCTCTCCACTTCACTTCATTCTTTGGCTTCTAGAGACATTCTCTTGGTCATTCACACTTTTCTTCGCATCCTCTCCCTTTCCTGCTGTCCTTCCACACTCGTTCCCGCAATTGCCTCGGCTTTCCACCCTCGTCCTTCTCCTCCTCTTTGTTTCCGACTGCCCCTTTTTTTCGCCTGTTCCTCTCTCGACACGGTAGATGGCCCTCCATGTTCCCCCATGTACGAGAACGCCATCTTCCTCTTTTCCACCCGACGACCGCTGTCATTTTCACTCTTTCTTCCCACTTCGTTTAATTCCCCTCTGCCCAACGTCCCGCCATTCCTTGTCCTTTTTTCCTTTACCTCAACTTCACTGTCCACTTCTGGACACTCAGTGCAGACACACGCGCCTTGCGTTGGTTTCCGCGTTAGGAACTTTTTAATAATGATCTATATATACATTTGTGTATATACAATGATGTGGAAAAATGATTCATGCAGCACATAATATCAATGGTTCAAAAGCCTGGCGGAAAGGCAACCATAAGCTTCTTTCTCACTAAGTATCTGAGTAACAAAACATTTTTAGAAAGAAATATACTTTTTCGAAAGCTCCAAATTTTATTTTTTTCCCGAGTGGGTTTTTCTTAACTATCATTCACTAAAACAGAGACAAAAATATATAAAATTAAAAATTCGCACGGGAAAAAATCAAAGTTGGAGCTTTAGAAGCAGTAGCTTCTTTCTCAACTTTTTTTTTGTTGCTCAGATACTTATTGAGAGAGAAGCTTCTGCTTGTCTTTCCGCCATGCTTCTTCATGCGGCTGCACGGATTGCGACTAAAGTTAGTACATTGGTACATCGTATTGCAACTTTCATTAGTGTCCCACGCGTCATTTGCGTCATTTTCTCATTACCGTTCGTTACGTCACGTCATACCACGCCTGACACGCTCAAAGGAAAAACATAAAATCCTGCTATGCGGCCACGAATTCCAAATTCCAAGTTTCCCATTTCTCTGGGTCTATCCTTCCCGAGAAACACAACGGTGGCCTGCTAGTAATAATATAAATTTGTAATTGATGAATATTTTTTTACCTTTTGCTGTCATTATATACCTTGAAGTTATTGGAGATGGGTGAATATCAATAAATTTTTATCCACCAATTACCTTTCTGACGAAGGAAGTCCATGAAGCAAGGGGAAATTGCCAGAATACTTCGTATGCACTCCATAGAAACGTACTTTAATCGGTAGAATACTTACTAGAAATAATAATTCTCCTGCAAATGTAATAATAATTATATTTCTGTACCATTAGGGATTGAGAACTTTTAAAAAACTGTCACTTAACTGAAAAAGTTCAAATCCTCCATTTAACTTGAACTTCTAATATTAACATTGCCCTAACTCAAATTATTTGAAGTCAAATTTATTTCTTAAGGTGTTCCCGTTTACCAGGCATACAATATAGGAAAACACAGATACCTATGCCCTGGACAAATTCATTTTACCCAGGAGTTTGTAAGGGTTCACACATTTCGTCCCATGAAAGAGAAGTAGCTGCATTATGACAGAAGTTTACTATTTAATAATTTTCATAGGCTCCGGTAACATCTATCAGCTGCATTTTATCTAATTTTATTTCCTTTTGTATTTTATTTTGGCTGTTAATTATTACTCCCAAGCACTTCAATTCTTCAGTCATTGTAAAGCTGTTTCCCATAACGTTGAATTATTTGGCTCTGCCATTATTCCTATTTTCACATATTTAATTTTATTTTCATTTACCTGTAATCCTAGATTTAGCGCTTATTCTAAGAATTCTTGTGCTTTCAGTGTTTCTAGGGCACTTTTAATACCTGCTATTAAGGCTAAAACATACGCAGCTCCATTCAAAATTCTGTATCCTCTCCAAGTAACGAATGACCTTTGCGTCTACAAAGGCAAAATGTAACGTAATATGTTTGATTAAAACTACGCTTGTTAATAAATTTATAGCGTGAATACAAACATGCATACGTGTAATAAAGCATCAGTGGCTGTGAATAAGAGCAAAATATCCACGTGGATAAACTACTCACGCTGCAGCCCTTTTCAAATGACATCAGAGGTGGGAGCAGAAAATCTCCAAAGCAAGAAGGAGACCCTAAGGACTCGGCTAGCATCAACTCAAGTGTACCCCTGTTAGGGCAAGAGGAAGGAAATAAGGGTTTGCCATGCAGTTCCCCAGAAAGCGCACGGCTAGTCCAAGAGTGGCCTGGAATTCCCACACAATGGGTAGACATTCGAATAAGCATCGGATGACGCAAGTAAAACGAGTACGGGATGAACCCGAGCATAAATAATTATGCAGACGGCAAGAGCTCGCAGCTTTAAAAAAAGTGGAAAAGACCACCGAAGTTAAATGCTGTGACAATGGCATAAAAGCAAGGTCGGCTGTTACCTGGTCCCTACTGCGAACAAAAAAAACCTTACTCATTTGGCTTGTGATATTAAGTTCTCATTTCTTTATCATAATAAATGTCATATGCATCATTAAACACCTCGGAATCTTTCGGGAATAGACCATCCATATTATAAAAATCATTTTCCTTAATTCGCACAACTAATCCATAACCGATCCAGTAGTCAACGAAATAGTACTCACATAAACGCTTTTTGTAAGAAAGAATTAATTCTAGCAAATTTAACATAGTAATAAATATGATTTTAAAAACTCGTGGGAAAGGAGGAGCATAAAGTAATCACTAGGGAAATGGAAATATCTTACTTAATACTGAGATAGTAAATATGATTCCTGAAAATTCCTTCGGAGGAAAAATCGTCTGAATTGACTACCTCTATTTCAAGTTGCCCGAGGATTGTACGATTTTTTGTGGATAATGATCCACCTTCAGCGATTAACACTGATATGATAAACTTAACGGTGAAGTGATATAACTGCATATTGTAATAGTGATCAATGGAGGGAATAAATTATCATTACAAAATAAATATTTTACCAAAATAATCAAGTAAACAAGGTGTATATTTAAGTGTCAAATATTTAGTGTATGTATCCCACGTAAAATCAATGGCCACATAATTCAGATGGTGTGAAATTCGCTCCACTTGCATATTAATGAGTGAAACCTTCCTCCGTATGCAATGAAACTTGGCATTGAAACAATGCTATGTATCAATAATAGTATCCCAAGATTTATAGTAGATTAATAAGTTGTCCGTAGCCAATAAAAGAAACCAATATTATTATTGTAGCATACCCAGAAAAAAATACTGAGGGAATTGAAATGGTTGTTATATCATCATTATGAAATGAAATACCATTGAAAGATAATAATTTTGGAACTTAAATTTAAAGAAGTGACAAAAATGCAATGGATAATGGTAGTTTTTTTAGTTTCCTTTTCATTTCAAAATAAAGTTTTAAATCAATAACAATTAATGATTACTATCAAAGCTAAAATGGTTATAAATATGGTGGTTTTTTGTTTTCCTATTTATCTAAAACAAATAGGAATATCTGTAATAGCATTTATTAGTTATCCTTTTGGTTCCTAGATATTCACGAATTCAAGTGTTCGGGACTTAAAAATTATTTTAATGAAGTTTTGGAATATTTAATTATTCATAAAGGTTAGAAAAAATGACGCCATCAGTACTAAAAATGCAAATGATATTAAATCATGAGAACTCGCATTCGCTAAAATCAAGGCACCCTAGTAATCTTCCATTCAACTATTCACACCAATAATACAAGGGAGTCGAATAAAATAGCCAACGTTATGGAGAGCTCCAATGCTTCCTTCTGCAAATGTTCGCCCTTCAATCATTTTTAAGAGGTCTTACTGAAACCCACAGAATTGGACGAGGTGAAATTCGCAGAGGTTATGGAGAAAAAAGGATGGGAAGCTACAACGTAGATGGCCAACTGCAAGGGAGGGGGAAGTAGGCAGAGAGTTGTGAGGCTCTTAAAAGATAGTAGGAGCAAGATGTCGTTTGAGCATGAGGTAGGGAGGGGGAAATAGCACAGTAACCCACTGCGTGAAGCGAGAGGATAAAAAAAATGTCTTCAAGGAGGTGAATGAACCCGAGAGACCCTTGGAAGGATTAGGGGAGGAATTGAGAGAGAAAATCGGGAACTTATGAGGAAATAGAAAGACAGAAACCATGTTAAGAGAATAAAGATCCGTGGTTTCGAGCCCATGAGAGAATAAAAAAAGGGGCCAGAGGCGATAGACATAAAAAGTAAGAACTGGGTAAGGGAGAGATTTTCTACCACACACACGTAAATGCTGAGAATAGTGTTTAAACTCGGCATTCGATGGGGTCGTATGCTGGCGAGAGCAAGGGATTACATGCTGGACTAAGTGAAAGGGAGTTTTCTTTTTTTATGAATTAAAATGGGGAAAAGGGTTACCTACTTACGCCGTAATCAGAGTCAAGAGATGTAAGTAAGTCCTTCGACACTTTCATTGAGAATTCATGGATAGACAGATTGTTATCTTGTGATAAGCCGATTAAAGCCACTTCACGAAAATACCCCGGATAAAAAGGTCTTGGAGTGAGACTGGAGAAACCAACTTCACTCCTTATCCAATTTCGAGCAGCACCCTCATTTTCCTGCAGAAAATTCACTCAGGTAAGAAAACAATGAAAATAAAATAAGCAAGGAAATTTAAAAAAAAGGGAACCTCTCTCTCATCGAAAGCATATTTGCAGGCAGTATATTAATCTTACACATTACAGGCATAAATTCATTCTATTTAGTTAAAGTTTTCTTTCAAACTGCCACCTATACACGAAAGATTTCCAGTAGACTCTGTGAATATCACAATCATTTTTCTAAGTGCATGGAAAATTTGGCGACAGTAATGGTTATAACGTACAATATTGTGTTGAAAACGACAAATGGCTCTTTAAACGGTAATAAATACTAAATTTCCCCATGTTAATCAAAACTAAAATGATTCTCTGCATTTTTTTTAATGGAGTAATTCAATCATTATCAAAGTACTTGACCCATATTTCCAATTTTAACAGCCAGCAAAAGTGAAATGTATCCAAATTTGATAAATATTTCATTTCATAATTTACATATACTCAAAGATTAAAACTAGAATAGGGCATCAGAGTAATCAATAAAATTCATTAATTAAGAATTATTAATTAGTAACTAGGTTACAGGAAATGTGTAGTACTAATTAAATAATTGAACGTTTCTGCAATAATTCTTATGGAGATAAGCGTGCGATGGAGTAACATATATGTCCAAACCGTGCCTTGGGGAAAGAATATTAAATTTTTCTGCGACTCATATTTGATAAGTTAATACGCCCCTGAACTACGTAATTTCGTTCGTGCATTCGTGAAATTTCACGCCATGTTGAGTAATTAATGCAGTTCTAAACTGCACAATTACGTGCCGAGTGTAAAGTGGTCTGTAAATCATGCTTTTTGAATGGTTTTGATGGCTAAACATAGAAATTGTGAGGAAAAAAGGAGAAACATAGAATAGCGCAGGGGAGACGGGAACATTAAATATTCCTTTCCCCGATAGAGAGGGATCCTAAAGACAAGGGTGTGGCTGTGTGCGTATTTGCGTGACGCAGTGGTCGATGAGGAGAAAGTATGAGTTTGGTCGACAACCCCGCAGATAAGGAAGGGAGCAAAGGGAAAATAAAAAAGATAGCGACGACGTTGACGGGAGTACAGATAAAAATAAATTGACTGCGGAACATGGTCCAGGATGGGAGAAAGATGGTGCAAAATGGAAAGTGTTTTGTGGCTGGGAAAGGGTGGACGGTTTCTGCCAATTTGAAGCAGAGGTTCCGCCAAATTTAACACTCTGGTACTTCCTCTGTTTCGTCCTCGTCATACCTACGTGGTAGCTCCGAGTGGTTTGTTATCTATAGCTCTTGAGCTCAAACGGATTCGAGGAACGCAGACTAATTTCCCGTAAGCAGCCCTTTTCCGCCCTGTGGAGTTTACAAACACAGAGATAATTTCGGAGTCCTAAATATCAAATGCACCTTTGATTACCCGTCTTCAGAAAATGTGTACCTCCCGCTCGACCGGTGTTTTCGGTGACTCATCACTCGCTTTGAAAAATAGATTAAAGCCAGCTCAATATTTGCTTTCTATCCCAATTTTGTAACTTTTACCTCATTATTTTGCCATGTGAAATGTTTTCATATTAGACAATTAGGGAAATTTTAAAAAAGGCCCTCTGTGTACCCAGAAAAATTGTTGTGAAAAATAACGTGGTTGCTTGAGTATTGAACGAAAACTGCGTCACTATATAGACTAATTAAATACGGCAAGAAAGCATGCGTCCCCTAAAAAGTTCGAGAGACGAAAACTATAGACTACATCGAGGCATTCTTCAACCACAGGAAGACTTAGAATAGCTATTGAACGTGGCGATACAGGTGTCGTGACAAGAATGAAAGCAATAAAATTGTGATTTTGTAATAGCATGCAACAGTAGTGTATAGGCAATTAACAAAAATCTAGGAAAGAAAGATGCGAATGGAGTGTGAGCTCAAATATTTTAAGGCGAGTCTTCCGATAAGTAAAGGAATACCACTTATTTTGATTCATTAAAGTTGATAAAATTATTTGAATGATAAAAAGAAAAAGAAGGCATAAAATGAACCATAAAAACTATATATGTATCGATAATCTAAAGACATAAGTAAGTAATTGAGGAATGGAAGTTTAGAATATCAAGGAAATAAACGTTAGTAGAAATAAGAAGAAGAACGAACGCTGGAGTAAATAATAATCTGCTTTACCCATGCATGTGAAGATTTTCACGCGACCGAAGCCGTCTTAAAATCTAAAAATAAATACTAATGGTAAGTAAAAGCATCACGCTTCGTTTATATTTATTGAATGTATGTTTATGTCTCGCATGTTTAATATTCACGATCCGGGTTTCGTAAAGCCTGAAGTTATTAGTAGGTACTAACCATAAAAATTTTAATGATCTAAAGTCTCAAAGAAATAACCGTGAATTAAAACGAAATGTTTGACTTCCCTTAACCGCACTTATATAAGAAAGCTTTTACCCTATAGCCCAGTGTATTTACAATGGTTGAACATGTCGTCGTACTTAAATTCCCGTTACGGCAATTGATTTAATGCCATAAATGAGTATAATGGATATGTCGTCATGATAACTAAATGTCAACTTTCTCCTTTCATAATGGAATAATACCAAGCGTCGTACGATACACTGCGCGAAACCTAAAGTGTATGTACAAACATAGATTCTGTAGTCGATCAGACATGGATCAAGAAAAGTACAATAGCGCAAGGCAAAGTGAACTGCCATAAATTTTAAGAAAAATTTATCATATGTTACTGCTATATTAATACTCAATATTTTCCCTTCCATTATATTGAAACTTCTTAGCCTTGCTAAAGATCTATCCAGGACCAACGTCTCCGGGATCGTTAAGTTATTGCTTCATTGCGTGAGGGAGGAGAAAGGGAAGGGAATGAAATGAATAGGAATTGTCGATCATTCAGGTACATCCGCTCTTCGCATATAAGGGAACCCGAGGCGGAACGGGGTAGGAGATTTTTAAGTGCGAAAAAAATCGACAATAACTATAACTAGTCCATATTGGTGTTGCTTAACTTATAGGCAACACTTATCTGGACTAAATGCAGTTATTACCGCTTGCGCCGCACCTTTTTTCGCTCTTAAAAAATCGCTTACCCCGTTCTGCCCCAGGTTCCCCTATATATAATTAGCATCCATTGCTCATTTATGACCTAGATTCCAATTACTAGAGTTATATTTGTATTTTCAGGGATTTCCTTCGTCCACGTGTAAAAATGTTCGCCAATGTCTAGGATTTCTGGCTTCGCGGCTTAGATATCGTGCCCTGGAGGTATGCTTGTTTACTGCTGATTATTCATAGTGATCTATGCAATTTGTATCCCAGAAATATACTCATTAACGTTATTTTTATCATTCGGCATTTTTTTTTTCACGCAGACTTTTTCACATGTGCAGTAGATATATTCCTTCCTTTCTCAATTTGTCATTTCCATAACAATTTATAAGGCTGTTCGTATTTGATTCCTTTGTTCGAAGATAGTCTTGATGAGGTACTTCTGCAATATCTCTTCCGCTGCTACTTCGACGTATTTAACGTTTTTTATATCCTCTTCCTCTCAAACGTTCTCTCAGATATTTTTAAAGCATACTTCCTCACCGTAATCTCAGCCATTAAACACAGCCTTCCCTCGATAATAATCATTTCATTCGAAACAGGCTCATTTAATACTAGTAATTATAATCGAAAAAACTCATCACACACTCTTATCAAAGCCATTATCAACCTGTCAATTCAGTTTTTCTATTCCAGAAATGAAACACTCAACATTAGCCACACCAGTTATTTTTTTTTAATACTTCACATTCCTCAAAATTCAGTTTTAAATGCAAATTTTTAAATTCAGCACCTTTACTCTCTGCGCATAAATAGTTATTGACATACATCTGTATTTAATAAATCCATAATATAAAATTATCGTGTTTTCCGATTGACCGAAAGAGATATGAATTTGTATTGCGGTGAAAAAAGTTGAAAACATGCTTCTGGAACTGATTTGCGGTAAAATGACCGCGCTGAATAAATCTTGAACAATGGTATTTATTCATAATACGTGGAATATTATTACACGATTCCATCCACCAATGCAGGAAATTTACTAATTTTTATCCATTTATCAAATAGAAATGCTAAAAAATGAATTGCCATACGCAGTGGCGTAACTAGGAATAGGCTTTGGGGGGATGAAGAGGGCTAGGGTGGGGACATGCAACGGGGTTTCCAGGATAAATTTTTGAAAAATGGCATGCCTGGAAATGAATTTTACATCTTTTTGGCACTTAAATTTAACCAGATACAGTTATAATATGCCAAAACTAGGCAATAGTTTTTATATTTTTTTATTTCTCTGTGGTTTTGGGGGGATCTATCCCCTCACCCTCCTCATAGTTACGCCACTGGCCGTACCTGATTAAATATTCTGGGATAGTTTCATGGGGTCCAATAGTTTCTTAACCTGAAAATTGACGAAAAATGATGGTATATTCTTGCGGTGTTGCTAATCGTACTTCCTAAAATATAATTGCTTGATAAGATTTTGATGGAATAATAATTAATGCAAATTATAGCATGTACTTTTTAAAGGGTAAACGACATCTAGAAAACGGAATAATTATCATGATAGATACTGTATTTAGTAAAAATATATATTAGTCGCGAAATAATAGTAATACTTACGTAAATAATAAGTATACCACACTACCCTTGATATACTGAAAAATATACACATATAAATGAAATTGTGTAGCGTAAAATAAATGAAAATGGCGCAACCATTGGCGCAAACTGCTACAGCAGCGACGACAAAAAATAAACACACATCTGTAAACGTTGATAGTGCCTCTAACTTCGACGTATATAAACGTCATAATTCAAGAAATTGACCGCAATTGACTAGAATGCGGCGTAATTAGACGGAGTCAATAGCAAGTACACCTTGAGTGAAAAAGCTCAACAGAGGAAAATCATGTGCCTAAAACAGGATTCGAAACCTGATTCCCTAAATCAGCCAAATTCCGGGGAAAAAGATGCATAGGTAGTTCAAATGTTAGAAAATCTGGCTCGAATTTGGAATGTCTCGGATTGTCCGCGTTTGAATCCCAGATTAGGAGAATGATTTATCCTCTTTAGGCTTACGCATAAAAGCCTCCTTGAAATAAGGAAAATTAGTACTTCGCCTGAATCATGTAGCCGAAGCGTGAACACCATTAGACCAGAGGAGAAGGAGATACTAGCCAGAAACAACTTTAAAATTGATAACCTCAGTAGACAGCTGTAAAAATGGGAACTTGAGTTTCTATAAATATAAAGTGATGTTTCAGTGTAACGTAGAGGAGAAGGAGACTACAAGGTGATACCAGAGAACAAGAAGGATTGGAGGTGATAAGAGGAAACAAGGGAAGAGAAAATTTGTACCGACTGAACAAAAGGGATGAAGGTTGTAAATGGTGGAGATCGAAAAATAAGAACAGGAGAGAGAATAAGTGGGATAGCGAGGGGGTTTTGAGGATGCGAAGTGGGCACGTATAAGGCGACGACCGAAAAGGGACGGAAAGGACGGGTTGGGAGATAGTTGCGGACGGCTACAGATGGCTGGTAAATTGGAGGAGCAAAATGGCTGTTGAATGGCGGTAGGAAAGAGAGAGAGAAAGGTTGCGTGGGTGGGGTGAAGAAGGGTTTGGGAGGGGATAAGGCGATGTGGCGAGGGTATGGATGCTAAGCGAGGATATTCTCAGTCTAGAGGAGGCTGAGGCAATGAGGACTCATACCCTCCATTTGACCGGTCATTCTTGGCGACGGATTACTCACTTTACAATTACCGTGCTGAACTTAGTACTATATATATACGGTTAAACTTAAAAGAAAGGTCTCCTAAGTCGTTGCGTCGCCGTATTAAACGCTAGGCGCAATCCACCAACACCACCGTGTTCCTTGGTTCCTCTAATACCACTCTCGACCGCCGCACAGTGGGCTGAAATCGAAAAAAGCTGGACAAAACCACAAAAACGATTTTTGAGTGCGGAATTTGAAAATTTGCACAGTTGTTGTTAATACATTAGTGCATTTTATAAGCAAACCGTTTTTCATTGGTATTTTTTTCAAACAAATTACTTGACCTCAAAGTTGAACGAATTTCGTGAAAATTGCCCGAATTAATTTTTATTCGAAATTCAGCATGTTAAAATTAATTCCACACCTTTTGTAGTGATTCAATAGAAACAAAAATTTACAATATTGTTAAGCGGTTTACTATCGTTAATTTTTGTCAACTTTCACTATTCAGTTGTAGTATATGTGACCAATACGATACAAAATGGCGGACCCTGTTTTTCGTCGAAATTTTGCGTTCATGTAGGATTTTAAAAAAAGGATCATCGAGTTACCTCGAGATATTTACAATACATACAACTAAATCTACAGAGTATGATACCTAAAGGAGAATTCCGACCACCTGCGACGCCGAAATTAAGATCGATTTTTCGAACGTGCGGCACAGTTCGGAGCTCGCTGCTGGCCACGAGGAGTACCCTCGCTCGACGGACGTTGGAAAGTGAATCTTTTACCAAGTGAATGGTGTATAAGATATAATGTATTTAGTGCCACATTTATTTTACATTTCGTATAACCTAATTCCTTTGCAGTCCTACGATATTTATCGTAAATTGTAGGACTCTGTTTTTCGTCGAAATTTCGCTATTATTTGGGATTGTAAGAAAAGGATCACCGAGTTACCACGAGATATTTACTTTAAAATTTCATCAAACTTTTTAGAGTGTCCATCCAAAGAAATCAACTACGACCGTTAGCATAAAACAAATAATAATCGATGCGTTTGCCGCGACCGATGTTTAATCGATGTTTTGTTAAGGATTTTGTGGGAGGTTTGAGAAGAGAAAAGCTTGCTTTGGAGGATCGAGTTGATAGGGGTAAGGGTGGACGAGTGTTGGGGAGTAGAGTGGAGAGATAGCAAGGAGGAGAGGGGGAGGAGGTTCCCTAACTTTTCGGAGTGAGGGAAGAAGGGATGAGAGAGAAAGAGGAAAGGGTTATGTAGGGGGTTTGAATGGATAGGATAGTAGGGGGCGATTGGGATAGGGGTAAGGGGGGGTGATGGTGGTGCTACGCTGTGGGTCGCTTTATCGTCCGCAAAAGCCCATTATTACGGGGCCATAAATGAAGCGGCAAAATCGTCCGCCCTGACCACCCGTCTCCTAAAGCCCCCCGACCGCCCCACCCTCACTGTCCGCAAGTTTCCTATCAAAACTTCCGTCCTCTCTCTCTCTCTCTCGAAAAGGGTTTGCTCTGCTCTCTCTAATACTCCCTCTCTCTCTCTTCCACTCACTCGATCTCTCTTTCATCCGCGCATGCGCACAAGGTGGTGATCGAGGGGGAAAATAGAAGCGGCAGTGTATGGAATGATGACTTTTTTAGACCTGTATTACTCCCAATGGCGGCAATGCGGATACGCAGCACAAAATGCAGATAAACGAGCGAGCATGCAACAATGAGTGGCAACACAAATAGTGAATACGTCCGAAGACAGGAAATACGGGATCCGGTTGAAGTTGGAAGGATAACATCTCGGAAGCCGTATTTTTATATTTTCTAAGGAAATCAAACCTAAAGGGGAGGAGAGTTGTTGTTATCCCTGAGTTTAAGTCCTTGAAAATTAAATTCTGAATGCTGACGTAAAACCTCTCAAAGAATAAATTACTGTAAGCAAAGACCACGGTAATTCCGACACGGGTAGGATACTGATGCCGAGTATGATGACTCGCTCGGAGAAAAATAGTCAAAGCAAGGTATTCCCCTGCAAACTGTACGGGTTTAAAATCAAACCACTTAAATAGCGATACCGTGCGATTATATCCATTCCATTCCATCCAGCAAAAAAGACTCTGCGTAATCTAGCAAGCAAGGTGAAATAAATACTTACAATTTCCCACAATACTACAATTATAACTATTTGCAATCTTAATATGGAAAAATCCATCCGCTACGTCACCATGGTTCTTTGGATTGTTTTAGTAAGCATCCTATTTAGTGAGCAAAGAGTGTCAACTCATTTTTAAAACTAATACTTTTACGAAATACACTTCAATATATAACGTTATTTACATTGCTTGATAGTATTTTATCGAGGAAGTGCAAAAAAATGTTTTCAAAGCAGGTTATTGGATAAGTAATGTCAAAAAAGACTCTGCAACAGAAAATAATGATTTCCACTTGACAAAATTAAAATTAAATGTTAATTTCTTCACCATAATATAAATAATGGTGCAATACTAAATTTAAAAGCTATGAAATCAATGAAGATATATCTAGAATCAAATGCACGATGAATGTTTGTCTGGGGTCCAATTTGACGCAACCTTGGCATAGATACATTTTACCCCTTGAAGAGGTAAGGTCAATTGATAGATGCAATACAAGATCTCCGTGGACCTCGTATGAAGAGCATTCCCACCCAATCAATCGCTTCGCTCCCGCCGGAGTTCGTCCTCGGTCGTGTTATCATCAATCACGCGATCGCCTTGACACGGACATAAAGCACCCTGGCCTGACACTTTCACTGTGGATAAGACCGTGGCTGTATCGACGCATGGCCCACTCGTTCGACAAAGTGACTCCTTTGTGTGGGCGACGAGGAACCCGACTCCTTTTTACTTATTCCCTACGCACCGCACCTCGTAGCCCCAAGGGGGCGGGGGAGACCACTCCACGCGCGCGACACTTGTATCTTTCGCGCGCACGGCAACGACATGGGGTCGGTCGCCCTTGCTACTATCGCACCTCCTTACGCAACACATATAAAATATACGTGTGTGGGCTTTGTATACATATGGATGGTTCGATTCACCAGTTTTCTCTTATTCAGCATCCCTGCAAGAGGACCATTTTTTTATGATCCTTCGATTGTGATAGAGCTAGCAAAATAAAGAGATTCACATTTCCCCTTTTTTCGATCTCTTGGCTGCTTCTTCTATCTTCTGACTAAGCATAGTTTGCATGGATTATTTGAGAATGACTCTGGCCTTGTCCACTCCCATCATTGACTGCCCTCTTCAAAGCACAATGCAGCCTACCCTCATTCGTTCTACCTAAAAATCCTTTTCACTTCATTCCTCTCCCTCGTTTACCCAACATTCTTCCCTATATCACCGTATTTAGCATTCTCACCCCGCCTATTTCCCGTAAGTAAAATTAATAACTTAATTATTAACATTAATTAATAATTCTCCTTTCATCGACCGATTTCTTTCAAAGAATTACAATGCCGAGTATGAGTGTACAAATCCTATCACACATAGGTCTACGAAGGGTTTGGCCTGATTCTCTCACATATTGGGTGCATGCCCCAACATAAGCCATCCCGGAGCCATCACCGGCTGCATACAATAGACGAGGAGGGATTGTTAGAATCCTTGTTCATGGAAAGAATTTCCGGCAAGTGGGGGAGAAGGAGAATGGGATTTAAAGACAGTATGTGAATGGAGTAGAGCTTATTGTGAATTGATATATTGTTCCCATTTGATAATGAAGATAGGTGGTGGTAATTCCCAAAACGCTCCTAGGTTTACACCACCTTAACGTCATAGCATTATAATAAAAGTTATAGATATCTTCAACTGGATAATTTCCTCGAGGTTTTTCAAATATTGACTGCTAAATTTCTATTTATTTATTAGTTCAGAGAGGTCATATTACCAGGTGAAAAGACATGGGTATTAAGGAATATTGGAATAAGTACTTCATTATCCCGGTATTTACGACCATTTTTCATTTATAAAATGAAATTTTACTCGGTCCCAAGAAGTTAACATCTTTGGCAGCAAACAAACCGCAAATCGATTTTTCTTCTCCGTACTTCTACGAGAAATTGAAATCCCCATGCACGTATCTTGTTTCCTCGATTTTCTATCCAAGCCACCTTGGCTCTCCCCCTCCTCAAGCTGAGGCATCGATCCTAAAGCCTCGCTCACATCTTTACGTCGACTAAGGATCAAGCACAGAGCCTTCACCTGTACCTTGGAGCAATGTTTTCAACCCCTAAACCAAAACCCCTTTAGTTCTCAGAGAGGTTGGTTTTTTTCTCTTGGACAAAGTAGGCGCCGGGGGAATTGATAAGACGAACCCTATTCCTCACTCCATAATCCATGAAGGCATGCTAACAAACGCGGACTTAGTAATAGATTCAGTCATTCATTCCACTGTGCCAATAATGTCAAGGCTGCCAACGCTCGGCAATTATACCTAGGCTCATGGTACTAGGTGTTAGGCCCTAGCGGTCCACGGTATAATTGCTATGAGAATTAAAGAACCTGGATAGCGTAGTGGTCGCGCAGTGGCCCGGAAATCCAAAGGTCCGTGGTTCGATTCCCGGTCCAGGGGAATTTTTTCTCATGGCAATTCTTGTATATTTCACCGCCGTTCACGCGGCAGGTTTAGAAATATTACAAATCGAGTTGTTGTTTAAACGTCAGAGGAAATGGTATTATTGACCCGGTGAAAAACCCGATCAGCCCTTGACGGCAGCAATACATATTTATTGACAGGCAGATATTTCAAGCACATTATAAAAAGCTGGAAATATGAATAAACTAAGTCATAAGGAGCAGTTTAATGTAATAAAAGAACTTGTTTGTTATCACACTTCTTTATTTCTACCGACCCAGTATCGGCACATAACGCCATTAAAAAAATGGTATTCCCTTGGATATGACATTATAAGCCTAAACCCTGTTCGGTAGAAATACTGAAGTGTAAAAATAAACAATTGCTCCCATTCCATTATGTGTTACGCATCAAAGATTTTCACCGAATGACGGCAGAAGCTGCATCTCTTATAAAGGTCATTTTGAATTAGAAAACCCATCAAGCTCTGCGAGGAAAAACGGAGATAAAAAGCATAAACGGCATAAGCAAAGGGTAAACTCATCCCCAGATTGATGAGGGCTTGTGATAACGCCCAAGATGAGGGCTGACTGGAGCAGACCAAAAACGACACGACACCTTGCCTTCACGTGCCGCGCCTCAGCAGTTTAAAAGCAGCCCCTTGCCATGAACCTCGATTGACTTCGCTTTGAAAATTCAATTTTCCGAGGCGCATTGAATATCCCGAGTTCTACCCAACCTCTCTGCCGCTTACCTCGTGATGAATAATCCTTTTCATCATACCGAACAGGAACACTTCGACTCGCACGGGCATAATTTCTCAAACAAGGGCCTTATAAACGATAATTGCAACATAAGGAACATCCACTCAAAAAGGTATCTAAGAAAATTAGTTCCGCTGACGAGAGGCATAAACGCACAAGCTAGATTTCCGCTTTCTGGTCTGGATTTGGCATCACAAGGCCCACGCAGTCACTAATGATAGGCACCAATGGTGATAGATTTGACCCATCTTTCAAATAGAATACACACATGTTGCATTATTCTAGGACCAAATCGCTAAGAGCAACATTTAAATATACATTTCATAATGGGGAGTATTGTGTCTAAACATGAAAACTCATAATTCTTCGTTTGACTTTCGCGAGTACTCGTTATGTTGAATAAAAACTTTTGGGCTAATCTGAGACTCCCATGAAAAAGCGAC
Organism: Ischnura elegans; assembly: GCF_921293095.1. Lineage (NCBI taxonomy): Eukaryota > Metazoa > Arthropoda > Insecta > Odonata > Coenagrionidae > Ischnura > Ischnura elegans. The sequence continues at coordinate 61,009,683 of NC_060252.1, forward strand.
CCAAAAATTGACGTGGCGACATAGCCCAATTTTTTTATTTAAAATGGAAATACATGTCAAAATACGAAATAATATTATTTTATGGGGTTGAAAATAAATTTATGATGCATTATAGGATTTTAGTATACAATTGCAAAGTAATATAATAGTTGAGCCATAATTCACTGTATTATAGAGGGTTATGGAATGAAGAGCGCGAATACTATTGTTCAAAATATCATCAATATGTAAGTTTAATCGAGCTAAACGTAATAATAATTATACTTATTTAGGTCTGAAATTTTCTTAATAACAATCTCTCAATTAAAATTGTTCATTTTCTAGGTCAAAAATTAAATTAGCTATCATGCTAAAACTACCGCATAGCAAAAAGTCAAATTCCGTAAAGATGTAGATGAGCTACACAGGGAATTTATCACGAAGAAATTTATTTATTTGAACACTCAGATGCATTTTGGCCATCATCATCAAGAGTAAACAATTAATAGAGATCTTTAGTTCCCACCCCTAACAGATAATTTCTTCATGTTTACGTAGTTATTTCTTCTCTTTTAAAGCCAAAATAACTTGTCCAATGTAACTCATTGAGGGTCTTCCTTAGCCTCTCTTCCAGCCCCATTGCCTTTCGACGATTGTCATCATGCCTCGTGATGTGACCGACTAAGTTGTCCAGTTATCTTATTACAGCTTTAGAAGTTTTTTTTACATCTATTTTCAGCGCCTCCTCTCTACTCACTCAGCAAACACATTTTATCTCATCATTCTACTATAGTGCTATCCGCTGAATTTTTTCCAACTTTGACTTTCATGTTTTTGGTAAATGGATCAATAAAAGTAACAGAAGCAGGCGTTATATAGTGGAATGACATTCTAAGTTTTAAAATTAACACAAAGATGGCAATATTCCACAGGTTTATTTTCCGTACAACGCGTTTCGACCGTTAGGTCATTATTCATTATTGTACTTGATACTGACCTAACGGTCGAAACGCGTTGTATGGAAAATAAACCTGTGGAATATTGCCATCTTTGTGTTAATTTTAAAACTAAAATGGATTAAATCGGTTCACAGATACATCAAAGTAAATTAAATCGCTTTAACTTCAAATCAGTGATTTTATTTTATGAAATATCCTTCTAACTACGGAATGCTTAACAAACCTTTAATTTTTTTTTGCTGAGTTTTTTGTCTACATTTCCGATGAGTTATAAATATTTCAATGATTTCTGCAGGAAAAAAATACATTCCATATATTCTTGTAATATTATTAATTTTCTAGTGGGCATACTTTAGTATGATTGTGCTTACATAAGCTAAATTGAAATATTAAGCATTTTAACATGTTCAAATCATGGACCACAGATAGTCTTGTGATGATTCTATAAATACTTAGTGGTGATATAAAAATCCAAAGATTATTCAATAATTTAGTAAATGAACCGTGATTTTCAATTGAAAGGATGGACATCAGTAGCTCATATTTCCTCCACCGAACACTTCACGTAGTTTTTCAAGGTGCAATCGAGTATTTACCTAATGCTGCTACTCTTTGGGAGACAATATGTTTTTGTATCAATTTCTGGTTGGAAATATTAGCGAAAACTATCTGTAAAGTAAGGTCAGCGCAGTTAAATTTCGCCACCCGGAAAAAATTAGTATTTACGTCTTTCAGGATTGTCTGAGAAGACTAGAGGCAGTGAGAATGAGAGGAAACGTTTTTTATGTCTTTTAAGTTTAACACACCAGTTTTGACCTTAGTACTATGAACTGAACGTTAATCGGTATCTAATGAGGAAAGAAGCACAGAGATAGCTATCAGCTGCTGAAGTATTGTATCAAAAATTTCACCAAGGCGAAGGTAATGAGGAATAAACGTTCTCAGATAAATCTTTGCCCTTCTTTGACTTTATATCCATCCTCCGCTGCACGATATGGGAAGTCATGCGGAAGGGGTTCCAAAATATTCCATCCCCTACTATTCCTACCATCAACCAAAAACTTTAAAATATAATTAGATGTGGCGACCACTATGATTATTACAAGGTACCCATTCATCTCATATTGCATACCGGCTATTTCTTCGAAACAATTGAAGAATTTCCTCTCTTGAACTCTTTTTCGATACTCCCATATGAGTATTTCCTCTTTAGTGACGAGTGAATTTTCCTCAAACGATTCTGAAGCGCCTTAATCACTTAGCATTCCCGTTCCCAGGGAAGGAGCAAAAAGCACAAGCACAAAACAAAAGCACAATTAGCCAGGCTAAATTAAAGGACTCGATAGATACCTAAAAAAATATTTGGAGAATGCTAACTTACAATTGGACTTAATTTGTAACAGAGGATAAATTGAGATCACTTAAATTATCTAGCGGAAGAAAATATCACATATAAAATAAATCAGGCAGTGAACCTCCAGGAAAATTCAAATATATAAAACCTTACCTCATGCAAGGTATTAACTGCGTGAAAATAGAAACATTTTATAATAAAGAAGAGAAAAACTTAAAAGGGATACAACAAGAACACAAAATCCTATCAGGAACTTAAACTAATAAAAATTCAGCATCTCACGGAATTTTACCAGACCTGTGCAAAAAATATTTAATTTATCTGCTCAACATCAATCGGGACTTCGATGAAAGACCAGAGGTGATATTTCCGCGCTTTTACTGATGAGCCGGTCACATTTTCAAAGACTGCGACTAGTACTTCAACATTGGCCACAGGCATAAACCAATTATTTTTAGCTCCCGAATTAATCATTGTCAAAAAGGATAGACAGGCATGGAAAACTTTTCTGTACTTTCTCTATTTCTTCAAATAGTTTATTTCTGTTTGGTACTGCAGTCTGTAGCGCGATGTTTATCACCACTACGGGTGTTTTATATTGTGATGATACGGTAGAAATATATTTCCTAAATACAGAAGACAACTCAGCGTTATAAAAACCAAAGCAAGCTGAAACTCGAGGCGTTAAAATTTTACAGATCAACTGAAGATAAAATGGCGATATTTTGTAGAACTGTATTACCCTAGGAATCAGCAAATTATGTCACTTTCAAAGATTTACGATCGTATAATGATTATAATATTTACAATAATAAATCTTTTTTCAAAACATAGGTCGATTAATTAAAATCTGTGGACCACGAAACGTTTTTCTGTGATTATGCTAACGTTGAAGGTACGAGGGTCGTTCAATAAGTCCTTACAATATCCGAGAAATTGCACTCTTAATATCAAAAAATAATTCTTCCCAGGAAGCAGCACCCCTGACTAGTCAGTTGTTAAAGTTTCATTGTAATCACGCCATATTTTCATTGTTGCTGCCAATTGTAGTGAACAAATTCAATTTGTTTAGAAAAATAGATACAAGTGAGTACGAGCGGTGATCCTTTCAAAAAGTTTTTTTTTGAAAGGGTTAACGCCAAAAGAAATCAAAGCTGAGTTCATGTAAGCTGTAGGAAGTTCATGTCATACCGGCTCTTAAGTTTGCAACTATTTACAATTCTGTAAATAAATTTAAACGTGGTCGTACATCCAAAAAAAATTAACATCATTCCGGATGCCCTGGGGAAGTGCCAACCCCCGAAATAATTGACAAACTCAACAATACGGATTTAATTGACAGACAAATTAAAGTGCGCGGCCACAGGCACATCGCAACGCACGATTTCTTTAAGTTTGCACGAAAAATTGGGCGTGAAAAAAATCTCGGCAATATGGCTGCCGCGTTTGCTCGCAGTGGAGAATAAACGAAATCTCTCGAATAGACGACAGGTCAACTCCGAGGCTGTTTTGGTGCCTTTCCGCCACAATCCTGAGGATTTTCCTCGTCAATGTCATGCTGTGGATGAAATATGGATTCATCAACGCAAACGTAAGGTCCCGAAGATTCTTGTAGAGGATACTCGTCATTTTGAACCGGAGCTCATCAAAGGGAAGTGGTTGCCCCTTGTCCCTTGCCCCAGTTTTAGAAAACTGAATGTAGCTCTCTTTGGAATAACTCCTTATTTTTCATTCACTTGAAACTGCCCCGCCTGGACGGCCATCTTCATAGTCAAGAATCAGCCCTTCAGTACCAGTCTTACAGATCCTTCAAAGACATCCCGAGTCAAGCTGTCCAACCTTCACCTGTTAACACGACAAATCCGCCTTTTTTGAGTTAAATACGCGTATTTACGTTTTATCTAACGCTGATCGAAAAACAATTAACGCGCTGAATTCTAAAAAGTCTGATCTCACTCTCATTTGATATGACTATTTTACATTTATCAATAATGAAACATTTTCATTTTTACTTTGATGAGAAACGGATCATCACAAGCATCCCCCATCACGAAAATTAAAACCCCGTTCATAAAAACTTATCTTTGCGTAACATGTAATGTCAACCAGAAATATCTCTTTGAAACCGAAATGTCTCTTTGAAATGTTCCTTTAATCACAACTCTGACAGAGTATCAATCGTGAAATCGATCTATGAATACTTTTTATAGTTCGTGTAACTGTCGATTGAGATTAAAATCATCCTTGCTACCGACTTCTTTCAAGATATATTGGGTATTTTCACAGCTACCAATAATTGCAACTCGAGTTACTCCGTTTTAAGTTGCTGCGAACCAGTACCCGCTTTTCTGAAGTTTTTAAAACGTTAATTAAGCTAAATAAATCCAAGTTAATCTGTAGTGAAAAAATCCTAAATGTTATTATACTATTAGCAAAAAAATTGGAGACGATCGCAGTATAAGATTGAATGTTTCATCAAGATATTCAAAATAAAGTTTAAAGAAAAAAACTTTTACCCAAACTTATTCAAATTGAAATCTAACGGCTGCCTATGTTGGTCCAAAATAATTCATTTTTAAACACGAAAAGCGAAATATTATGTAAGCAATTATTTTTTTCTTTGGAGGTATCAGATAGCTTTTGTTACATTAAGCAGTTTCCAAACCATTTTTGGGATTATTGATTATTATTTACAGATTTAGTTTGAAATATCGGCAATATCGTCATTTGATTTGATTAAATGGACAATACATATTGGATTTGACGTGTACTTTAATTGCTCAAGATTTACAAACCGCCTTTTTACTGCTATAGAAATAATGTTTTGATGACATTTTTCGCGAGCATTATGTTGAGAAATAAATGATGAATCTATAAAAATAAATATCTACAAATTAATGCGTCGGCATTTCACTTTCATTTATTTATAGCAAATAATTATCTATCAATCTAAATACCATGCTTCAATTTATCAAGAACTCTATATTCCATGCAGCTATAACTGTGCTGAAAAAGGATTACCACTTACGGACGTGGTACCTATACCGATTCCGCACCGCCATAAGGATGGATTTCCACCTTGAATTATGGGATAGTTTCCCCCTAGGTGTGTCGACACCCTCTCATTCTCCACCCATCCCGCATGTTCCTCAAATGGCTGGCTTGGTATGCTAGGCTACGTAACTCATTTGACTCGCAAGTTAGGATTCCTAATCACCCGGGGAAACAATTTTTTCCGACCTTCTTGCCTATATTTCTCCACCGGTTCCGATAGGGAGAATGGGTTATTAGCGTGGAATGGGCGCAGGTGAGGAATTACCAGGGCCCATTTGAGCCGCCCGTAAGCGAGCGCTAAGCGGTGAGATTAAGCCGCTTCAGACTTCGCTCTCGGACGGGCGCGTGAGATGGGAGAGTCGAGGCAGGCAGCCAGTGAAGGCCCGGCACTCGCGCACTATCAATATATGTACGTAGGTATACGTGTACGCGATGCATATAGTGAGTGATTTAGGTGCACGCGGTCTCACGTTTGCGTGCTTCGCTCCGGTTGAAGCAGCCCGCCGGCGTGGTTCGTCGTGATTTAGGATGGTCTTGGAGTGAAAGCGGCGGGCTTCCTTTAGGCCGATCCCTAACTCTCTAGGGACTTGAGCTCCGTTTCCGCAACTCAAGGGCTTGCGGGGGGCAATTAATATCGATACAGCGCGGAGCTAGCGGAAGAATCATGAAGATCGAATTGATCAATTTATTATGAGTAATAAGGGAGATTTAACCCGTTCAAGCCATTTCCATATTTCACGCGATGTTTATTATAATGTAAAAATATTTTGATGCATATCAAAATCTCATCGACTGTCGAGAAGTAAGCAACAAATTAACAGATTTTGAAGTACAATTAATCAAAAGGTTTGCATTTTAAAACTGAATTTAAATCGTGCATAGGCATTTATAAATGGAGAATCATCTTTGGTGAGAAGAAATTTGAACTTTAGAATACAAACCTGGAGATTTTTTAAAAATAAAAGCAGTGTTTCCCCAAACCAAGTATTTTGAAGTATAGTTTCATGGTGAGAACGCTTTTTTGGGAATACAATATAACTTGAACAACTTAAAAGTACTAAATAATGGCCGAAACAATTCAAAATTAAGAAATATCTAACGAAAAAACATGACCTCTTTAAGCTCACCTAATCGGCCCTATAATGAGACATACTGGTCTGATGAAGACAATTTTAAAACCTGAGCTAACAGTAGAAATTAGAGCTGCATCCAACTAATTCTAGGATTTATGATCAATAATAATGATGTTAGCTATTAACAAGGTGAAAATTATTATAATTTAATTTAAATCCATATCGAAATATTTTTTGTCAGACACTTAGGACAAGGCGTAGTGAGGCAATAGCCTATCCGAAATTAAAAAGTAAGAACATAGAGTTGAATAAAATATTAATAAATATATAAATATAAATAAACATACATTAATATAAATATACATAAACATCAAGAAGAGATTGAACGCTAAGGAGCGACTACTCAAGCACATCACTCAAAAACTTAATCGTCCTCATTGCATTGAAAGATACAAGTTTTCGAAGTTCAAAAATACTATTCATCCATTACACTGAGTAGATTTTTCATGTTTATACATAATGTAAGCTAAAACTTGATAGCTACACAAACAAATGACATAGATAATAAGGACTTCAATAACTTTAGGACTTCGATACTGTGCAAAGAACAGGATTTCAGCAGACCAGTATAAAAATCTACGCAAGCAATTGATATTCTAATTCACTTCAGCTTGTAGGCAACCTCATTTAGTACACATGTAATTGATTAATTTTAATAACTCCATTCGTCCATCATTTTTCCAACGCCGATTCTACCAAAACGAATTTTCAGCCACAATATTCTTGCTGTTTGATACGGTTCATGTTCACTAATACAGGGTCTCCAACCTCAAGAGGCATTTTAAAGTTTGTTTAAAAAATATAATGAAATTATTAAAATTAAGAACGTAACCCAGAAATATTAGGATACAATGAGAGTTGTTCATTACGAATTCATTCATTAATCCGAACAGACAAACTCGATTTCGGATGATGAAAGCACATCCAAATTAACACCTGAAATTTAATTAAGAATAAAGTGGCGAGTAAACAATTAAATTAAGCAATAAAAAATGACCTTAATGTAGCATAACACGATTCGCGTGAAAGTATGTGCAGTAAAAATAACCAAACTAGTTGCAGCATAGGATTGAGAATACTAGGAAAATAATAACGAGTAATTTCCATATAGACAGCTTCTACCCCTTGGAGTCTAAAAACAAAAATTTGAATAAGAGAGGCGTCGAAAATCCAGGAAAATTAAATTAACAAGTTTTTGCGTCATTCTAACTAACTTTTGCCAATAATAGAAAATATTTTGGCCAAGAATTGAAATTAGCGTACACAGTAATAAATTAATTGAATAAAATATAAGTCGAAAATGACTTTGTTGCTCAAAAAAATACAGGGAACATATTTTGTCACCAACGCCTCACAATTCTGCACACAATTATTAATTAGTCAGAAGCATTTCATTGCAGTTATGATGGAATTCCGCAACAGAATTTGAGAACGGAATAAACGACCGGAGTCATGTCTAATACAAAATGAAACGCCTCCCTTAAATGACAAAGGACACGCGATCCTTTTGCCTATTAGAGACGCCTCGTACACAAGGTCTCAGGTGTAGAGCTGAGATGGATACGCTGCCTTATTCAGACGAACTTCATCGCCTCCATGTGCTGCATAAGGCTAGTAGTAGCTGAGAGTTAAATTACTCTTGACGAATTCAGCAGCCGTATGCTTGTTTCCACACTATAGTGTCTATCATTTTATGTTCCAATTCCACTTCCCGCTCTAATTGTTAAAAGGTAAAACTCACCCCTCCTGCAATATGATGAACTCGAGCAGTAACGGTTGAAAATATGGCATTAGACCTTCCGGGAGGAGGAAATCTACTCGTATTACAAGTGAAAGGAATTCGGAAATTGGAAAATTTCGTTCATGCAGATTACCCACTGTTTATAGTTTTCCTTAAACAGGTTAAGTAAGTGATCTCACTACTGATTGTACTAAATCATTAATATACATATTACTGGATGATTATAGCACTATTTCAAGCATTGTCTTTTATATTAATACCATATTCTTGCTATAACTGCATTAATTATTTATGTTTGTCTTTATTTAACTCTACCACTAATATACAATTATTAACTTTATCTGATTTTCTAGAGTTAATACATAGTATGGTAAGGGTGCATTCCTGCCTACCACAGCTATAATCTATTAAAGGCTACTCCTATTAAGGGGTATGAAGTATTTTTCACGTTTTCCAACAGAAATTTTGGATGTTATGCAACGATATTTTTGAGAGAATCGTTCCCAAAGTCTTGGACCTTAGGTTCTCGAAGTGACGCTTTTCAAGAGAATAATTCATATATTTTAATCCTCTCAATTAAAACCAAAGCACCGCATATCATGGATAATGAGTAATTACTTTTTAATCTTATAAAGGTCGTATCCATGTGCACGAGAGGACTGAATATAACGTATATATGTATGTACGCCTGTGAACTTCACTGACGCTTTGACTGTTCATCATTGATTCATGGGCAAAAATAAATTTGCAAATGAAAATTTATTTATTTTAATGGGAATATTTATTACTCAATTAGTATCCGATAACCTTTACTTTAAGATGCCGCGTCAATTACTCCACTCCAATTACTTGCGCGTTCCCACACGATCTATCTCTGCGTTGAACATCATTGTCACGTGGTGATATATCGCCCGAATTAGGTCTCCGATGGCCTCCAATATAGCCACACGATAATTATAACGACCACACACGGAATATCCCGAGCCGTGAACTGGACGGGTTCGGTGTCCACATCCCATAACATGGATTTCAAAGCATTACTGTTCGCGAACAAACCATAGATGCCAGTTCAGCGAGGGGCGCCCCGCAGCCCTGGATTACACAAATCGAAGAGGCGTGTCATTCCAGTCGATAGGCGAGGTGACTAGGGACCCATTTGTTTATCTGCTACTGACTTATAACTGATGACGTGCGCATAAATAAAAACAATAAGAATGCAATAACTGCTCTGAAAAGTCATAGAGAACCAACCGTAGGGTACCTCGTTTTGCAATTAATCTCTAGGAGTAAATTTTAATGCACAGAAAGTATTGCGTACCTGGAAGGGTATTAGAAATGTGATGTTTTCCTAAATCTTTCGCTGTGTTCTGTTCAAATTTTTGCATTTAAACTTCAATTTTTTTTAAATAAAATATTGCATTGTAAGTAATTTAAATTTAATTTCATCAAGCACTCTTAATTTGCATTTTGGTACAACTCAGGACTTAAATTGATATTTTAGACTGAATGCGTCACTTATATTGCTTTAAAGTATGGAGAAAATGCCCTTTTATGGTGTCACCGAAAGGAGTTGATAGGGCAGGAAACCCACAATATGCCGCCTCATTTTACGCTTGCAAGCAATAAATGTCGCGAAAAAGAGATTTTCTCAGTCAAAAACGTGAAAATCTTGTTAAAATTTGCAAATATTGTCACAATGATAGGGGGTCCCCCGAATTAAAAAAAAAAGATATTAACCCATTTTGATAGAAAACCATATCTGTAATACGCATCTGGGTACTCAATTTTTTCCGTCCATTACGGTTCGTTCCTAGAAAGAATTGGCAAAACGAGGCATTCTAACCAACGTCCTTCACAAAATGGGGAAGCAATAGACGGCTTTTTCCACGACAACTTATGAGGCGTTGAGACTCCGGCCATATGCCAATAGAAAAATGGCGTATGCAAACTCATATAGACGAACTATTTTCATTTGCGTTTCCCCATCGGAAAAAACACATTTAACTAAGCAATCTCTTCATTACGTGCTTTTGAATCGAAAAATTAAGGGAGTTATACAAAATTTTCTCAAATATGAATATTGAACGGTAGTAAGTACGGCGCTTTGTGGAAGTTTTGTTTTCCCGACGGAAATATTCCATAAATATGTCATTAATACGACACTGAATAAATAAAAAGTTCCGTCATGAGCCTCGAGCATGTTTCTTCATAGTCTCACTTGAAATTTTCAAACATAAAATATAATACAGTTTAAATTTAACAAATTGTGCAACACAAAATAACACGACTCTCTCAAGAGTTTTTTTTTTAATTTCCAACTACTTCATCTGTTTTCAAATACCTATTTCGTATTTAGCTCCAAGGACACAGTGACCTAAAACATCGGGATCCTACTCTAAATAAAAGGTGAACTTACAAAACTCAATTCACCATGATAGACATAAATGACCACACTTACGACAAAATTATGAGTAATTTCTCTAAAATACCTACTTTTTAATGCTTCTTCTCACTATCAAAAAGCATGCATATCTCGGATCTCAGAGAAATTACTCTTAAAAAAGTCACTGTATCTCATTACGATTCATACCGCTTCAGTGATTTTAAAATAAAAAAATTTAAGGCAATTATGGGTTATTCGTTGCTCTAGAGGAAGTGAAACTGAAATATACAAGGATATTTAAGACATGAATTTTATATAAATTTAGAATTGAATCCATTCCTTAATCGTATGCACCAAATCATCTATCGCAAGATGATTCATACAAAATGTTTTCAACGACTACCTTTACAATGAAAGCGAGAATAGCTCAGTTATTTGATAATCATATTCCACATGTACTCAAAAGAGCGGTAATCTAATGAAAAAATGATATCACACACCCTTTCTCTCAATGGGTAGCGGCAATGTTCGCGAACAAACGCAAAAATATGAATACACGCCGAAATACTCCGCATCTTTGTTCCTTTCAACATAGTCACAATACGACCTTTGTTCAGCGGCATTCTCGACGGCTGGAATGAGGTCCATTGGTGAATATGTTGAGGCAAGCATTCACTATGCACAACCTCACCGCTCACTGCTACATCTACGCGGGAAATTATGAAATAAATCCAGTCTCGCCAAGATAATGAAATGATTAAAAGGTAACCAACATACCCGGGTGTTTGGCTGTCCTTATTTTGGGGAACCGCGAATTAGTTCCACTCCGGTGCCCGTAGAACAATGGGTTGCAGCGTGTTACAGTTTCAAGAAGTAATGCCCAGCCGTCAGTGCCGACATTGCATCAGAAGCCGGGGAAATTGGAACGCCGGTTCCCCACGCAACCGGAGGGGAAATCTTCAAAAGAAAAGGGTCATCCCAGCGTCAAACTAGTCCCGGCGAGTGCCTTTGGAAGCGGAGCGCAATTATTTCGCCCATCCTCCTTCACTCCATCCGTCACCGGAGGAGAGACAAACAAAGCGGCCGGTGTTCTCCCTGCATTATGACTGTTGCGATTCGGAAGTCGTGTGGAGTGTACGTACACACTAGCCAGTTCTCGCAAAATAAGACAATGTGAACCCAATTCTGACGAAACTAGAAAGCAAAGACTATTAAAGACTTATTTTATGAACGGTAAGCCATGAATAAAATCATCTCAGGATGTAAAACCCGGGTTAGAAACTTTAACTTAACCCTTTAACGGCCAAAAGACTTGCGATTCGAAAAAAGTTTCAAAATTTGGCGGGGAGCATAATGTATATTTTACATGATTGAATTAAAAAATTTTTTATTGAATTGAATAAAATTGAATTAAAATATTTTGCAAAATATGTTCTGTTAACTATCGTCATATATGGGCTTCAACAGGTTATTTATTATTTCCTGTCCAGGCCAAATTTTTACATAATGTAATACAAAAAGGAATAGCTCCTAATCTAAACCTAGTAGTTCAAAAAAGTTAGATAATAATAATTTATTACTTGCCATAAACAATATCCGCAACAAATGTGCAAATATTCCACACAAAAAACATCGGAAGGTTTAGGTAGCCTCTAAGAAATATAGGCCTTCATGAGTAACTATTTATGGAAAAGTCAAAGGTTTACGAGTAAAACCTATTGATGAAATATCAATCAAAACAATGCTTACACGAGCCTCACTTTAGATTAACTGTAGCAGTAAAAACGTAAATTTATCACGTACTAACGCAATGGATCCATAATTATGATATTTTCAACCAGTAAACCAAAAAGAGTGCATCATTTACAATTTCTATGGGGACAAGCAATGAGAACTTACATGGTACTCGGCATGACTCATGGCCTGTCTCATTACAATACGCTAGCATGACAAATTAAACATTTTTCATCGTATTCTTACCGTCAGCCCTTCCATCCCTGTGCCTAGAAAACTTACGCGAACGATTGTGTAGGGTATCTCAGATACCCCATTATAATTTATAAATTTTATGTTGTATTTTAATCTTCCCTGTAATTCAACACCATGGCTCTTTTTAAATGAATATAAAATAATATCTTGTATTATATAATTTATTAATAGAATGTGGGCTATATTCAGGTTTTTACATTGATTTTCTTCGAAATGGCAGGAATCTTTCATACTTTGCTATTGTAACTATGCATTGACTAACGTGCAAAAAACAAGCACAAAAGGTGCTATCATGCAGAATATTGGCGTAATTGAAGTTATAATATAATAAAATTTATTGCATTCAACTTTTACAATTGCACTCTCATAACAAAGAAGTTTATTTTTTCCTCCCAATAGCTGTGTGGGGTAACTCAGTTACCCCACCAATAAAAATTGAAGTTTTCAAAAACAATTTAAATGTAAAAAAATTATTCGTCGCCTTAAATATCGAAAATTTGGCTAAGCTCAAATAAAAAAATATCAAAAGGACAAAATGGCAAACAAAAAATTATACAGAATTAACATTATTTGGGGTTACCCCGCACAGTCGCGGAAAGCTTGAAGAAGTTTAATCGATATTGGTGTGGATCCAAAAATATAATACTTGGTTTATTACTAACTCTCTCTTTACCAAGTCTCGCACAAAATGATTCAGCTCTTGCGTTATTTTGTTGGAGTTTCTAAAGTTCCAAATTGTCCCTTGTCTCGGCCAGGAATGATTTCTTAAGTGTAAAAAATGAGAAATAAAATAAAGTATAAACATTATTTTGACAAAAATTATAGGTAATAATAGTCATGTTTAGCAATAAAATTTTGCATCGCCAAGCTGATCTTGCAATCGACAGGAAACAAACTCAGAAACTCAGGTCAAATTCTGTCGTCTCAACTAAATTTGCCTACGATTTGCTAAAACTCAGTTGTGCTGGCATAAACATATTTTTATTGACTAATTCTTGATGAGACAACTTTTGCCACCAAAAATATCGAAGATGGAAAACAACATTTTCACATAGGAAAAAATAATTTTCACAAAAAGTAAATTATTTTGAATGGGGTCGTTCACTCATATCCATAATCATAATTCATTAAAGACAAGCAAAATTAGGAGTCAAGTTAAAATGAATCGCTACCGTCTAATTTCTATTGGAGGATGGGCGAGGGATTGGCCATAGGACGGCCCTCTAATATTGGACAGTAACCAAAATAATTCTTCAAAATCTAGCCATTCTCGCACAATTGTAAAACGATAATAAACGAGAAACTTGCCACCTTTTTTCATGAGTCGGTGACGTCATCATGAGTTCATGCTCATCAAATGAAGAGAACCGCTCATTGAAAAAAGGATAAGCTCAAGAAACCTATACAACAACGAACCATATAAGGCCTAACCATAAGGTAATGTTGAAAACAGTGTTAAAGGTTATACTGTTAGGTAAACGAGGAAGATGAAAGAAGACAATAGGTTTTATAGGAAAAATGAAAGGGATCATGCCTTATTGTAAAGTCCGATTTGTGTAGGTTAGACCGACCGGGATAATCTGAAATGGTTCTGCGTGTATACCTACCTAAACCCTTATAATAATTCAATAATAACCTAAAATTAGATCTTAGCCACCCAAAGATGTCATGTACATAAGTTTTCAGTATGAGAGAAGATGATAGGATTTTAAGATGCAATGGAAGGGTTAGGCCTTACTGTAAATTGAAGAGGGAAGTACATGAAAGAAGGGGTGGCTGCCAGAATCTTATGGGTACTTCATTTACATGCAATCTATCTTAAACGGTATAACACATTAATAATAATAGTAATTGAAATTGAGAATGGAAGAAAATTCGTGATCGAGCCCCTTGCTACGTAGTTGCTGCGGAAAGCACCTTAACCTACCCTCCCTTTCCCTCTTACCCTACCTTTCCCTCACTACCAAAGGCTTCCTCGAGGCTTGCCAACAAGTCTTTAAACCGTCAACTAACTGCCCTCGCGTGACTTCTCGCCCTTGCTCTCTCCAACCTCTATCGTCCTCCCTGTCCGTCTACCCTCAAACATTCTCGACTCGACCCTTTTACGTGCCACTCGCTGCTCTGACAGTGTTTCTCCCCTTTGGGCTATCGTAGGCCATTTGACGTCCCTTTGATCTTCATACTCCAGATTCTTGTGAAGGTGACACATTGGGGCGAAAAGCTTTCTCGCTCCAAAAATAACAACATCCCAATTCGCTATATGTCATTCTCTCGTTTACAGGTAAACATATGTTTTTTTTACGTCACCCGCAAAAGTCCTTTGCTAATTTCCATAAATCTTCCTCGTGGTTATGAACCACACCAAGGAATGGCAACTGAATCGAACTATAATGTTTCGTTTAGACCTGAAGGGAAACGAAAACACGAGGTATTGGTTTAGTTTCGTGCCCGAATGAAATTAAAATCACCAAGGAGTATAGTTTCGATCTTGGTCGAAACTTTATTCCCACGAACGAAACTAAATTCATCGAAACTCCACTGCTTGTAGTTAAGTTTCAGTCCCAGAAGTTGATTGGAGGGGGTTAAAAGGGAATGGTTTCGACCCATTACGTGTGACACCCGTATAGAGAGATTAAAACATTGAGCTTAAAAATCGAATGGCCAGTTTGCGTTCGTCGTTAT
This sequence comes from Ischnura elegans, assembly GCF_921293095.1. NCBI lineage: Eukaryota > Metazoa > Arthropoda > Insecta > Odonata > Coenagrionidae > Ischnura > Ischnura elegans. The sequence goes on from NC_060252.1 coordinate 61,024,957, forward strand.
CCCGTTTAAGGCCAAAATATGAGTGACCCATGCATCTAATGCAGTAGGCCGAACTTCTTCTTCATTCAAACAGACATCATCCTCGGTGTGTGGGTCAACACAAAACCGTTCGAAGGAGATACACGCGGTCCTTCCAGTGCGAAACATATTTTGTATTTCGTTTCGTCCCAGAGGTTTTGTTTAGTTTCGACCGGAAGTAATTTTGACTCCGATTTCGTTTCAACCTTGAGTTGAGTTTTGACCTAGCTACCCGGTTTTAATTCTATTTTTTTCCTTTCTACATTCCGCTCCCGGGAACGAAACTATAAAAATTTTACTCGTTTTGACTTCCGTTTATTTTCAATTGCCATTTCTGGCCACACCACAAAAATTTAACCTCTGTCAGTCCTTTATGAAGAGCTACTACTTCTGGTGCAATATTATTGGTACATTTTTCGTAGCTTCAATTCACGAATGGTAACAATAGAGCGAATAAAAAACTGTAGCACTTGCATTATCATAAAAAAGGCAGTTAAGGATTAATTACTGCAAATCTCTCGATTAAAATTTCACCATTTGGCAACGGAGATTATGTTATTTATCAATGGAGGCATATCAGATTGCAATGCAATACATAGGACTTATGTAGGGTATGGATTAGCTTTCTTGTGGCACAGCTTAGGCAGCGAACCCAGAATAAACTCTGTTGGCTGAATATCTTATATCATTAATATGAACACCTATATCAAGCCAAATTAATAGCTATGAATAACATATGATTTCTAAGTAAATATTCTGAAGCTGAGGCAGATAATTAGTGAGAGGGATTCATTCATGTGAATAATCACAACGGGCTATTCAATAGTTTAAAGATTTTTCATCCAGGAGTTTTTACTCTGTGCATAAAAAGGTTAAATTCACTCAATATAAAACTGTAACTATGCAAAGATGACGGGCATACGCAATTTATGCAGCAGTACCAAATTGAATTAAATTTCGATTCACAATCTGTAGGAAAAGTTTGGCGATAATACTATTTCCCCGATTATTTTCACATAGTTTTTCAGTCAAAAAACGTTCAGAAAATGTGCCTATCACTAAGTCGTAAAATTAATCTCTAAAATTAGGAGTGCAAGTGCTCTATATTTTAATTTCCATCTTCGTCAGAACTTTAAACGTTTGAGAATATCTGAATTTTATTATAAAGTATAAATCTTTGTTTCAAAAACTTACGTTCATTAGGAGGGGTTTTGGTTGAAGTTGGTGTTGAAGATCAACCTCGCGAAGTTTTTCTTCCGTACTTTTGTGTTGAGGTGTTTGGGCCTCTATGTGATGACTAATCCTCTTCTCGGGATGAAAATATTTTCGTCGAAGTACAGTTATTTATAACAAAAACACCATTTTGGCTGTAAGGAAAAATTTAGCGCATTCAATGAACAGCCTCCACCGCCACAATGGAGACAACATTCACAATGGTAACTTTCTTTTTTTCAGCCACACCATTCTATGTAGCTCGCTATACATAGGTGAAACATGGGTAGCAATTAAGAGTAAAATAATAACTTTTCCTTAGGGGTCAAAAGATGAATATCGTAAGCCAAAGAAGCCTTTCAATCAAAGAAAATTCTTCTCGTAAAAGTAATTCTCCTTCTCATTCATATTCAAACGAAAAATAATTCCTGAAAAGTTTCATAAATAGTGTGCTGACATTTGGATGTAAGACCTAGCCGCTAAGGATGGGTGAACTGACCAGACATAAAGCTGCAAAAATGTGGTTTTGGAGGAGAGTTAAAGGAACAAGTTGGGGAAATAGAAAAATGAAAGAGCCAGTACTATGTGAAGTCCACGGAGAAAAAGAACTATTGGAAAAAAATTAAAATAAGACAATCAAAGCTAATCAGTTACTAAACAAGTCACGAAATCTTATTATAGATGGAAAAACTCATGGTTAAAGACTGGGAGGGTGACCTTAACTTCAGATATAAAAGTATTGGCGATGGAAATGGGATGCACCTCTTAAAATGACATGACGAGATAGGCTGAAGAAAAGAGTAAGTTGAAGACCGTGGCCGAAGAAAAAAAGCAACCCTTGGGAGACGGAAACATCAGATATTGAACAATTAGGTGAACCTTGAAAATGTTCCTAACACAATATTCAATCGCAGAGCATCCAGTATTACTTAGGCGATACTTGGGACACGAAATCCCTAGATAGACGCAGAAGATAGAGGAGGCAGCACGCACGAACTAGGCTGCTTCCTAATGAAAGATAGAACCGATTGATTAATAAACCATCCTTCGGATAATCCTGATGCATGGAAACGTCCGTTCGTACAAGCTGTCTCCTCTGCATCCCCTTATCCTTAATAAGTCGCCCCTCCCCCCATCCTCTCGATCCTTTTAAGCCCTTGTTTAAGTAGAACCGGACACGAAATCCAGAGATTACCCACCCGGAGGCGCAGGCGGACAGGAGAACGTTACTCTTTTGAGCCACTCCTCCCAACCCTTTGTATCTCATTTCACGAATTACTTCCGAAAGCATTCGCCAATGGCCGGCAATCAGTGCTCCCTTCCATCCCTGTTGCTCGCTCGTGCCGTCAACCATTTGAGCGCATACTACGAGGGTGAGGAGAAAGATTTGAATGGTTGCGAACTGTTGGCCTTGGAAGGAGGAGAATATCATACCTTTTCCCTGACCACGAAAGCCCATAACAAAGGCGTTAAAAGGCTATTTTATCATGGAGAAATGCTCAAAAGTAATACTTACAGTATGATCAGCAGCAAATAAATAATTTTTAACGGGAACATAGGGAAATTGCCGAGATACGAAAATAGAAGATCAAATTAACTAATCGAAGAACCTTTTGTCAACAGAATTTGATTGCATTTAACCAATTGTTTTTTTCGTGCCATCAGCTATTTGAGCGCATAATATGAGGCGGGGTAAAAAGACTTTAATGATTTGCAAGCCATTTGCATTTATAAATAAGCCCATTGACGAAAAGAAGCGGGTGCAAACTCAATATGGAAGTCTACAGTCTGTAAATAACATGTTTATAACATAGAATTAATCAGAAAATGACATTGTAAAGTTCATTTTAACTTTCCTCCATCAAAAAATATTCTTGCCCTGATGATTCATCCTCTCTATCAAGGTTACGCGTAGAGATTGAACAAAATTACATTCTGACCTCGTCACCATCGCGTGTAGGTATCCGAATGGCTACGGGTCATTCTGAAGAAATTAGTTAACGTATCATCAAAATATTTCACTTAATCACTGAAGACGACTGTAGGAACAACGTACCTAAATATCCTCCCAATCAAAAGCAGAAAGTTTTCTGGGAGGGAATGGGTTAAAACAGGTGGTACGAAAGGGGATGCAGCACGCAGGAGTGAGTATTAGCAGCAATCACATCTGCATGCTTGCACTAGCCGACCTTGATGGTCAACCTATTTCATTCAGGACAAAATAATTACAAGGAATGCAGAAATCAATCAGTTTTTTATTTGAATCAATCAACTTGAACTTGCCGAGGTGCAAAAATAACGATCATAATAAGACCTCGAGGAATCATTTTTATAAACAGCATTGCATTGCATTTACGCAATTGTTTCTTCCGTACCGCCAGCTATTCGAGTGCATAATATGAGGCGGGGGAGAAAGGTCTGAATGATTTGTGAACTGTTGGCCTTAAAAGGAGGAGAAGATCATTCCTTTCCCTTGACCATGATAGCACTTAAAGCACAACATGAAGGAGCGAGAAATAGCAGCAATCATTTCTGCTTGCATGCACTTGCTGGCCTTAACCTATTTTATCAAGGACAAATTACTCTAAAGGAATAAAGCAATCGATAATTCTTAACTCTAACGGAGGGAAGCTGCCGAGGTGCAAAAATAGACTATCATAGTGATAAGAGTCATCACTGCGTTGAGTCTGTTATACCTTTCATCTTCTCTTGCAGAATCACCATTTTTGCCCCTATACATTACCATCAAGCAGCCTTCCCACTAGCAAATCAGTCTCAAATCAACTTTTATTTATTAATCCGGTCGTAGACTGAAATTATTCATTAAAATAATTCGGCGTATTGAAGGAAAACAAAAGTGATTACGAAAGACAGATTTTCCCCGTTCAGCCGACCTCTCGCGAGTTTAAAATAAAAAAACGATAAATTTACTGCCCACTTTTCATGAGTTCCATTGAGGTATTGGTTGATTCACTCGACCGGAAAGAAAAATTCACTGAGGGACTGAATCTGCATTAAGAGCGTAAACAAAAACGGGCAAAACGAAACCCATGAACAAGACCGAGGAGTAGCAGCAACTAGGTAGAACCTTTGGCATGAATTCCTGCCGTCATCAACTTATATGCGAAAGGGCTAAGGTCGTCGAATGCCTGGAATAGTCTCTTTATTTTTCGAACTCTGTCAAATCGTTAATAAAATAAAATTTCCCCGAGCCCATTCTATCAGAATACAACAAGGAGATTCCATTAAAGGAGGCCCAAGAACATGGCGGTTAGGCGTTATACCCCTCTGTTGCCGCTTCCCGCGCAATTTATTCGGCGGCTCCAATATGCAGTGGTATCTCTTTCAGGGTGACTTTCGCCATTAACCGTGGTGGAAGTGGTCTTGTTTAGTTAGCAATCGTCTCGCATGCGTTAAATGTGTGATCTATATGATTTATTGGCTCAGTTACGTTTTACTACCATGTATTTTCTCGTGAATTCTAGATTTCTAGAATTCTAGAATCGCGAGAGGTGATTTTAAATTCTGAGTTTGATACGCGCGCAGCGACAACAATTCTAGCGGCGGAATTGAGAATCCTCTAATGTAATATTCGTGGAACATAATCTAAGATCCACCTTCCTCTCATTTTTTCCACCAACTTCATTCTGTCTGCCACGGTGAGCAGTACTTGTCTTTATGCATTCATCTTAGTAAGCATATTCATTCTAATCTCAAGCACGAATCCTGACTAATATGAAATGCCACTGCAAGTTCATGTCGTGTACACAATAGACCACGCGCTCCGGTGAGGATTTTGTGAAGCGCTCAAAAAGGCACGGCACTGACAATGAGGAAGATTGGAGCTTGTTCTCGTAGACTAAGAGAGTAAACTTGCCGCAGTGGAAATAGCTCGAATGATCCCTTCCTCGCTTTTCCCCCGGGAAATATTCATAGATCACGCGATACAAGAGTTTGCGCCAAGGGAGGAAAGGTTATGGAACAGAAGGAGAATGGAAAGGGCGAGTTCGAACATTGAGCATACCCATCTAGCAATGAGATATGGACGAACGGCTATTAATTGAAAAGTGCTCATTGAATTTTATTCATCCAGGGGTACGCTCTCCTCGATTGAGTAGTGTCATAAATTGCAAACCTTATTGCAAAGTACATTAATTTACTTTATTTCTATCAATTATAATTATTTTCACTATTTATGAAGAGGGAATAAAGAGAAACTCAGTCGATCCAGATTCAATTCATAGTAGTTCATGCTGAATGAGAAATAAAATAAAAAATGAACTTTCTCACAAACTGGTTTGAAGTAGGAGAACATATTTTGATTTTCTTTGAAATTGAAAACTTTAACAATAGTTTATAATCGTCAATCAGTTTTGATTTTATTGACCACTTGTTAGCATCTTAGCTTGAGTGTTTTCTCAACTTAAAATCTGGAAAAGTGATAATTTTTTCCGCACCTATAAACAAAGAATTTGTGAATGATCAAGATTACTTTACGGTATATGGTACAATCCTGAAATTCATTTTCCCACAGTATTGATAAATACACCCTGAAATTGATATACCCATAAATAAATTGTGATTTTATTTAGTTAATATCATTCGGGAGTAATAGAGCAGTATATTTTTTTTCTTGGAAAATGCAAAAGCAATAACTTATTTTAGTGGGAAGAAAAAGAACTTGAACATTCGTGGCATGAGGTAAGCGAAGAGCTTTCATTGAGAGCTAGAAACCAGCTTTACCTAACTGTCCCAGACCGCAGACTGAGAATAAAATTTCTTTGTGCCACGTAATGAAGCACGTAGACTCTCAAACACAAAGTATCATTAGCGCTCTAGAGTCTCCGATAAAAAAATAAGTCAACAGCAGAAAAATATCCATGGGGGACGGCCTGAAAAAGTCAGCCACAAACGTTTAAGAGTTCCTCATCTTCCGGATTATTTATGCTTTCTGATAGCTTGATTTGATTGATGCTTGATGATAGTGGTCCTCCTGCAATTGATTTTGTGTTGTGTCGAAGGGTCTTTACACACATCATTCAGAACGAGCGCGATTTCAGTTCGTCCTTTTGCGATGACGCCAACACTATACACGGCTTGAACTTCCTTCAACTTTCATTTTTTACCATATCAATGATGTATTTGCGAGGGTGAGAGTTGGGCGACGTGTGATTTATCAACCTGTATTTAAAGGTATATTCCTGTCAAAATTAAAAAAAAAAAATATAAGCCATTACATTTTTGTTTTTCGTGATGTTTAAGGAGCGAAAACGTGCTCTGCATGGACCATGTTTATTCATTTTATCGGCAGTATTTCAACGATAATAACAAAAGAGTGACAATGCAATGTTTTAGGTTTATTTGTTTTTACTTTAAAACTTGTGTAAGCTGCTCAAGGCATTAAAACCGGAACTTATGCCACATGCGATTGCAAACAAAGCTTGCAGTAGCCAGCAGAGAGTTCCCGTAAGGTTTACTAAGTCACTAAAATGAAGGAGATGGCTACCGTTCGTTTAAGCACACGGCCTGAAAAATATTTTAACACTGTCATGGCTGAATTAGCGCGAAATATGTGGGGACACAGGCTTAAGCATTGAGTTTTTATGTCTCATATATTTTCTTACCATTTTATCCAAAAATTTTGGAGAGAATTCTGGAGGATTATTCTTGAAAGAGAAGGCGACGTTTTCAAGTAGTGGACTGCTGTTGAAAAACTTTATTTTTGGTTATTTTCTATTATTTTTTCAGTGTATGAATTAATAGGAATGACAAGCGTCCAAGAGAACTGCATGCCGACAGAAATGCTGCATGTACGTCATGCCTTACAAATTGCTTCTGACACACATCATATTCTAAAGCAATTTCTCACATTGCGCGTAGCTTTCAATTACTCCATTCCACAGATGCCAATCGCTCAAAGTTCATATCCTCATCAATCTTCCGCTTAATTTTCAGGCTATAGGTTCGATAATCGACCTTTATAAAATAAATCGAACATTTCAGGTTTTGTTTGAATGAGCGCAGTGTAACAATTGCCTACAAGTACTCCGTACACAGGGTATCCCTTAAGCATGAAGAAAATTCATTAAACTTACTATAACTACCACTGTCGTAGAACTTCCTCGCCAATTATAAATAACATTATCCTTAATTCATCGTTTTAATTCAACATTATTTTTTTTTCAAAAACCGTGAAGTACCCTAAATTAAAATTACGTGACCTCCATATGTATCTGTGGAGAATAATGGAGAAGGTGAAGAGGATGAAGAAGAGGTACGATGAAATGCTGGGCATGGTGGGTGAAGGAAGGAAACTTCTAGATGAAAAACGGATTAAGATAGAAGATTTGGACGGAGCGATTACTGAGCAAGGGAGGTATGTTAAAAACGATCTTTGATGGTAGATGTTAGGTAAGCGAAACAGAGGGAGAAAGAGATTGGGATTCGTAAGAAGAATGAAAGAATCCTTATCGTTTGGGTAGGGTGTGTTCAAAGTTGGCGAGAGGAGACACACCGGAAAAATCAGTAAGATTCTGCATATTAATCTACCTAAATCCGTAGAATATTTCAGTAATAGCTTAAACTTATATTTATCTTAGCCGCCTGAAGATATGCTATGTACATGCATATTCTGAGGCTATGCAGTTCAATAATGTTGAGAACTGAAAAGGTGATGGAAAATCCCATCCAAGAAGATGACGATCTCAAAATACTCTCATTTAGGCAGATTACAGACAAACGTTAGAGAGGAGCACGTGAGACACTTGCGTGACATGTGGCCATCGATGCATACAAAATACTGAATTGAGAGCTCTTTGCTAGAAAAACGACCCGTTTCTACCACCCTTCACCATATTGTTGGACGTAAAAAATTGCGTATTCCTAAGACACTGCTTAAATATCATAACGTTGCCAAAAATACAAAATATAAAAATGAATAAAAAAAGGATTAAATTTAATTGATAAAATTGCTTGCGATTGTAAAAAATATTACTCGAAATGAAAAACAATGGACGTAGTTACTTATTATATGTTACCATTTTATGTTTGAGTCACTGCTAACACAAACAATCCACTACCCATACAACACAAAAGATGCGAAAATATTTATTTTATCGTTAACTGGCTGGTCGTGGTTAAGATAGTTTACCGGCACAGTGGTAACGCGCCTGCGGCACGAAAAATAATGTGAGTCACTTTATTTTGCAATCATTATAATTTTGAAATATAGAAACCAATATTTAACCTTTACAGTAAGTCAAAAAAATGAGACTTCAAGGTAAAGTAAATTTACGTACTTGTTGCTAATCACCAAGTTGTTGTATTATTTGCACAATCTGATTTTGTGGCTGACTTTTGCGGTAAAAGTAAATTTTGGTCTCCCTCTTACACGAATTAACACTTAATACCACTTGGATTGGCAGGTAATTTACTTGATCATATCATACTCATGAAATTAAATCCCTTCTCGGTATAGTCTACATTTCATTCAGGGCAATTTTAAATTAGCTATTTAAGATGGACATTTGATAAAATTACTTGAGATAAGAATTTTTTGCGATTTCATTCAAACAGGTTTTAATTTTTAGTCAAAGTAATTTTATTAGAGGCAAAGGATCCAGCACGTTGAGAATTTCACGCGATAAAATAAAATTGTGTTGGTAACATTTGTACTATCTTTGCTGCGTTCCCTAAAATCTGAGAGTCAGTTTCTTAGCGTATGAATGCAATATGCTTTTAATATGCAACTCGACAATATTGTGAATGAGCTGCTTTTCATGCAATAGTCCTCAAAATATAATTGAGTCACGACGAAGAGGCAGAATTCTATTCCTCTCACTTCCTTTTTACCTTTGGCTGCTGGTATTACGCTTTACCATCCATCAATTTTTCATTGATACCTTTTACCCTATAGGTTTAATACCATTAGGCCCGTTTCACATGGAATAGGACGGTACGCGCTCCACGCTACACGCGCGGATGCGGTTCAATTGAGGTTAATGGAAGCTTACACATGAGTGCGGTCCATCCGCACGCGGAAGAGCCATCCGCGTGGCCCCTCCGCCCCGCGGATCATCCTTGCGCCACAGAGACAGGTTTGTGCTTACACATGAACGCGGACCAATAAGTTTTGTCGTTTGTAATAGAGCGAGCTTGGATATAACAAAGCGAGTGCCCCTTTTCGCCATGGATTCTCTAATTAACCCTCGGAAAATAATTGAAAATGTTATATTCATCAGCGCGTAGTTCAGTAAATATGGTCACTAAAGCGGCTTTTAATGTTCTTCGAGTCACAATAGGGTGGTTTCCTATTATTTTTTTATTGCCTAAATCGAAAGATTATTACTCCTGGAGTACGTATTTCGCGCTTTTAGATTTTTAAATGACGATATCTATTTTTCGCGATTAAATGAAAAGTGAAAAATTTCAAGCGCGCGAAAACGCGACGCGTAAGTAGGAAAGTCCGTGCGACACATTTCTGGTTCCCCCTCTCTCCTTGTGAAGTGACCTTGATCGAGGCTCTGAGCGCTGATAGGACGCAGGATGCTAGCGGATAGCTGAGTACCTTGCTGAATGGTAGCGCTTGGCTTAAAAAAGGTTTATTAATACCTTATCAAACGAAGAAAACTTTCCGACCTTAGCCAGTTTTAATAGGTGATTATTAAGACATGTTTCCCTGAGCTCTGTGCCTCATGCATGCATTGGTAACTTCAGACGATGTATAACTCCTATCCTCTCCTGTAGAAACTAGGTCCCTGTGACGTCACGCGGAGTGGAATCGCATGGGCGCCAATCTGGCCTTTTTCAAATGAGGATAAAATTTGACCCTTGCCATTCGTCTAAACCGGTATTTCAAAAACCAAATAATTTGTGTATTATGAATACACTAATGGTGGGTAACGAATCGCAATCAATGCCTATCGTTTTCTTTGATGAAGGAAACTACCCTATTGGGTGCACCCAAAACCTCCATTGACAGGCACTTTTCTTCCATTGCTGTCTAACCTGGTATACAGAATTTGCTTGAATTGCACTCGGCAGTATGACGTTGTTCAACCTTGGCAAGGTACACACAGCTAACATTGTGTCGGACGCGGACGGATTTCGTCCGCGCCTATGTGAACAACGGCGACCGCTCTCCGCAACCCCGCGCGCGTAGCGCGGACAGTCCGCGTCCATGTGAAACGGGCTTAACAACCTTCATCATTTTTACCGTCATTACGAGCACCAAATCATTTTCTTATTATTTTAAATGGTGCTTGACAACTAATTTTCGACTTTCATTCGCCCTTTTTCATGATGACTGTAAATCATTCTCTACTGCCGGTAAAGCACATAGTGCTCGAAGATTTTTTTTCTGATCCTGGTCAAACCATGAATAGATTCCCCGATATTGATGCTTCATAGTCGGCCACACACTAGTTTCTTTACACTTCTCCTTCTTCTCATTCCGTAAAATCCATTTCGCCAGCACTTATGAATTCTTATGCAAATATCCAAACCAAATTTTAGTATTAATATAGCAATAAATTAAGGGGTATTTTCTTAACTGAAATTATTTTTGATTTTTTTATCAATTGATATTCTCTACATGCTTAAGGAATTTTTTATGAGCTAACTCAAAACTTGAAACTCATACTTTAATATCACAGCATTCACTTGTTCATGCTTTCGTATGCCTCGCAACATATTCCCATGGTAAAATGGTGAAGAAAACGACAGTTTTCAAAAGATTTCACAACTTTTTACACCTCATCAAACGGAAGGAATTCACAAACAAGGCGAAAAACCAATTAAACTTTTCCCTTCAATATCAAATTACGCTATCAACAATATGACCAATAATATGGCGGCATTTGGTTCATTTCACGGCTGTGTGTTGCGCGGAAGTGCGCTATCCAGTAAATATTGTATACCAATGGATGTGACCCCATATTTGGGTAGGGAATCCAGCGGGTAAAGGTTTATAGGTTTGGGCTCACGAGAGGGGTGGATAGCGTGCAATAGTCAAGCTAATTGAGTGGCAGGGGAAAGGATCAGGACTTGAACAAAACATGCACTGATTGGGTTGTAACATCCTTCGCAGCCACCCCTCCTGAAATTGTGGCCTCTCCGTAAACAAAACCAAAGGTCGGTAGATATACATCAACACATTACCCCGCAAGCCGACTCAATAGGCATGAGGCGGGTGGTGTTAGAGGACCTACTGTGAATAAATAAAAAAGGAAATGCAGTAACGAAGTTCTTCATGGCTTATATCAAAGCCCCTTTTTTGTAAAAAGGAAAACCGAATTCCCACACATATTCGTTCGGCAAAATATGTCTCTTAATTAATCTTTTCTGTCGGACCTGGAATTTTATTGAGGTTCTAATATGGTGATTCCGCTGTCGCTGTTATTGATATCTGTCATCAATTGCTCAAGTAATCTAAGCTTAGCAGCCTCGCAGTCTATAGCGGCTCCCAGCCTAATTCGTTTAACATCCGCGTAACGCTTCGTGTACGGCCGACGCTGTTCCGTACACATACATGCTGGATTGCATGCCACAGCAATAGGCACGTAATTGGGGGTGTTCGGGAATCAGCTATTTACAAATATAGGAGAAGAAAAGTAGGCGCGCGTGGGAGTGATTAAACTATCGACTTGCACCAAGCACATCTCCTTCATTCCTTGCACGGGAGAAAAAGGAATTTCAGTACCCATCCGTTCGGCAAAATATCTTTCTTATTTTTTAAGTATTTATCTACAAGGTGCTACATATTATGATTACTTACTGGTAATAATAGCATAATACAATTATTATTGGTTATTTAATTATTATTATTGAATTTTTACTGTTTTGGGAATATATTAGTTGCTCATATTTTTTTCAAATTTGTGTAGCATTGTTTATTTTTTAGTTAAGAATGCAAGAGTTTTCTTTGTGTTTTTTTTTTCAAATACTTCAAATGCTGCATAGCTCCATTTGCCGTTTTTCGCTTGTGTTTCATGCATTACTTATGTTTAGTTATGCTATGAAAGGGAAAACATTATGCATAGAAATTTCAAAAAATTTAAAGTTTGCCACTATTTTTATTATCTATTTGTAATTAATGTGCCTACAAGCTGTACTATATTATTTTTGTTCTTACGGATTTTTTTCCCAAACAAATATTTTTTCTTCATATTTTTTTATCTACCTAATCACTTACCGGTATGTTATCTCTCTTATTCGCAGCTATGTACCGGTATGGTTTCTGTCGGACCAGGAACTACGGCGATATTTCATATCGATGTAATCTGTGTTGCTCAGAAACATATATGTTCTTCATTTCTCCGGCAGTATAAGCATAGAATGTAGCCTCCGAAACTCTAGTGACTTCCACCCTACTACACTGTACTAAGGACTAATGTCTTCCGTCATGCATGCATGTATGTACAATGGCAGCAGCAGAGAAGTCATGGGGTGAGGCATTTTCAATGAGGTATTACAGAAGAAATACGAAAAGAAAATGCATAAATTGTGAGATAAATGAGGAAATCCTTATAAGAATAGGAGAAAGAGGAAGTCTTTTGAAAACCTGGAGGATAAAATATGAATTTATTACCGATTTGCACATCTGGGATGATATTGAGTTCAAGTAAAAATTACCACCCATTTTGTTGGTGTATTTAACGATCTTAAATCACAACGCACCATAAAATAAGTACATAAATTAGAAGGAAATCGTATTGAAAAAATAAATCGAAAAAACCAAATATGGATGTGATAATTGCAAAGGAACGTCTCCGATGGTATAAACGGATAAATTAATGACGCATGTAAAAATAATGTTATATGTTATAGCTCAAATGAAAAATATATAATATTTACATAATATAAAAAATTAAGTGATTGGAGAATTTAATAAAAAGCTTCGTGAAATTAATCTTAAGACTGCTGATTTATGGCAATGAATAAACTTTTAGCTTGATTATTAGTTGATTGCTAATGGAATATTAATGGACAAGCAATATTACGATTGTGAAGAAATCCAATCATTTTCACCTCCTTTTAATCTTCAGCTTTCGTTCCAAACGATATGTTACGGCAGGTGATGGTATGAAACTGAAGAATTCATCAGGATCTCGCTGTATGGAGGATTAGATTCCTTAATCCCCGAGGATGATGGGTGAGTTGCTAATGGAAACGTTGGAAGGAGATACGGAGGACCTATCCTATGGGAGACCAGAGAAATATTCATTGTTCAATCATAGTTCATCGGAATGCAAAATTTTTTGACCGAAATTTAATAAGGTCGAGTCCACAGAGATATTTGTACATACTATTTTAAACCTAGGAAACAATATTTCACAACGTGTACTTTAATGCGGTGATGCTTTTCGCTTCGCAGTCTCCGCGAACTTCAATGCAGGCGGCAGATATTTGGATCTGGATATCTGGGACGGATATTGGGTATATGATGCAGTTATTATAGCTTTCGGGGTGTGGTTACAGATACAGGAAAAATCGCCAGATCCCTATTTACACCATAAATCAGGAAATGACGACAATTTCATGGAAAATAAATTTTACGGAAAGATGATGGGAGATTTAAATCTTGAGTAAATGAATATATAAAAATATAAATACGCTTGGACTCATTTTGAGTCCTAGGCCTATTATGATTCGCAGAATTAATGTCTTAAAAACTCAAAACTTACAAAAATTGTGAAAAATAGTAGCACAGAAAACACGCACATGTTAGAAGTAATAACACTGATCAGATAAGCACAGTTTTCAAGAAATAAGAGAATTAATAAAAATTAAAATTAGCCACCAACACTCCATCGGAATTGGAATTGAAAATTCTAATTTAATTTACGCTTTTCATAGCCAAATCCACCAGAGAACTGCATAAAAAGATACTCAAATCGAAGGTGAGCTTCAGCAATATTTCAGAAAAAATCAATTCATCATTTTTCACAAATAAAATGGAAGAATTTTTAACAAGAAACGACCGCTTATATCCTCTTTTAGTAATTGGATCCAAGAAAACTCATCCCGGTTATTTCCCAGCCAATAAAAAAGGTATAGCGAAGAGGAAGTAGTAGAGACCCTGAAATTTCATTATGCATCGCAATATAGTTGGCTCTCGATACCTAAAAAGGGCGGGGTGGAGTGAGGTAGAGAGAAAAATAATATCCAAAAGGTTATATCCCCTCACTTATGGATGCTCTATCCCACATAAGTTTCCGCAGTAATAAAAGTTGCCATGGGCGGGCAGGTATTTTATGGCTCCACGAAACTCAACTCTTCTTCATTCCTCTACGCCTCGCTAAGTGTGTCAAGAAGGTTGCAGTCGGTGGCTTCACGAATCGCGGGATATTAACGGCTCGGGAAAAAAGGAGAGCGAGGAGGGATGAAAGAATAAATAGAAAAAAATAAGAAATATGTGAAAGAGTGGGAAGGGTTGAGAAGAAAGGAGGTGAAATAGGTGGTCCCTGGCTGTGTTTGATCTAGCGAGTGCTCCACGGGAAGTTGCCCCCCTTAAGCGCTCAACTGTTCCTTGCTCGCACGTTCCCTTTACCTGAGCCAATAAATTTTACATTCCGCGCAGAGGAAAGGAAGAAGATATTATGCGAAGAAGGATATTTCGGACATACTCCCGGTGGTTTCTCATGATCGTATCATCGTCGCACCAACATCATGTGCTAATTCCTAATGCACACTTGTCATTTTCCCTTTTTTTACTTTTAACTCTTTCTAACCCAGAGCTGCTTCTGGGAGAAATTAAATTTCAAGACTTCCTACTTTAAAAATGTAAATATATTAACCTCAATCGAAATTGCTCGGCAGCAACCTATTTTTCCATTATACTATGCAGTAAAATCGAATGGGTAGTTTAAATCTGTCCGGATTAGACTGAAAATGTATACATTTTTGATGTTGCTTAGAAGCAACCCAGAGTTATAACGGGTTAACGGTATTTTTGCCACCTTAATTAAGTATATAGTGAGTGAGTGTGTGTTTTCATATGTTTATTACCAAATTTATGAAATTTAGACGGTAAATATTATTTTCATTTCAGGAGTTAGGTAATTTTATGACTTCACCGTGATACAATCAGCAACCATTTTTCAAGCAGAAAAGATTACTAGAGTATAATCAAATTTTTGCTCCCAAGAAGGAACTCAGATTGATTTGTAGGCCATATTTTTGCACGCACTTTAAAGTGCACTAAAATATTATTTTTTTCTTACCTTTCAATTCTTTTAATCTATGAGTTCTTTCCTACAGAAAACCTGCAACATTATAGCATGAGAAAGTATTTTGAAACATAACCGATATAGACAAATAATGTAGTCACTCCAGTAGCTACAAAAAATAGGGCATAATTCAATAATTTACTTTTGGGGACTTATTTCACTCGTTTTTTTGCTGAATAGTCACGTTGTGTAAGTAATCTAACAAAGGATAAGGAAATAATATTAAAAAATTAAACCCAATATACATGGAATACCGATATGTTGACATGGAATAACGATAGGTTTTATCAGATCCACTACACTGTAAGCCTAAGTATTGTTTCACAGTTTAAAAACTATTCAGAAAAAAATAATCAACACGGAAAAATTCATCATGAAGGTAAATATATAAATAGTAAAAAACCAATCAAAAAAAGGAGCAAATAATTTCAGAAAATGGTTTCCTGTTTGGCGATTAAATGTATAATCCGTATTGAGAATTACTATTTTCTCACTGAACTAGTCAATCCAATGACAAATATATTAATAATTGGAATATAATCCAAAGCATTGTGAATATTTAATGTGATTCGAAATAGTATTTCATTATAGAGAAAAGATATACCAGCATTAATTTTCGCTGTGATAACACTCGTAATAGAATTCAGAGCAAAACAAATTAATCCTTTCAATCAGATTCTATAAATAAATAAAGAAGAATAAAATTATTTTGGAAACTTGAATTTCAATGAGACATTAATATTGATGTCACATATAATGAATACAATTGGCCGATGAAAAATTAATTCAGCGTGCATGTTCGTTTTTAACAGCCTGAAAATGCCAATTTTAATTCCATTCCAAATCTATTGATTTTATTTCTTGCACCTCAGAGTCTTGCGCCACAGACCTTACGCCGCTTGACATATGGGTCGTTCACTTAGATCTGAAGCAGCAATTCATTAAATGAAGGGAAATGAAATTGAATGAAGGGTAGATGAAAGGAAAATATGGTTCCGATGAAAAATATCTACCTCATTTAGTCTTTTACACCTAAGTTAAAAATAAAAATGGAGAAAGCTGCGGCTCAACATTCTTGAGTTGATGACGTCATTAGATTTGCGGTTCTTTTGCTCTTTTAGGGTGAAGTTTTCACTGAAGAAAATTATCTCTTACAAGATTGCAAACATCAGAAAACCACGTGGGGAAAATTCGCTCAGCCGAGGAGGGGCGGAAAAGCGGTGATTTTCTCAGCTGGAGTTCGTGACGTCATTGGCTTATCCGGCCGTCTATGTTTCGCCAAGAATACCTCAAGAAGTAAGTTAGGGATTTAAATACGGTAAAATGTGTGTAATCTTATTTTCCAAACTCGATCACATTCGACATCATCGAAAAACTGGAACGGGAGCCCATCATATGCATTTAAATACGCTTCCGCTATGTTTTACATGATAGAATATCTAAATAACTTTATTATTGCTTTGAATATCTCATGATTGGCCAGATTTTTACACGCCGTTCAAACCTGATTTCCTATATTTAGAAACAAAGAGGCAATATCCAATATAATTAACTGAGGTTAGTGTCATAATTTCCAATCATGAGTCGGTCACAAAATGTATTCCCAACCACCAAGCCTTAAAATGGGCTTTTAATAAATTTGCCACTCGCGAAGTTGTCGGTTGAGGAATTCGAATTTCACGGCACACATTTGGGCTGTTAGCCGATAATTCGATTGGATATAATCCATCGAATCCATAGCCTTTCAATCCAATTCCACGCGAGTGCAAATACCCTATTTCAAATATTAGGATTAACTGGATAGCTCCACGCTCATCACCGTTCTATGGTCATTTTTTTAAAACTTATTTGCAGAATCGAGCGAAATGGGAGGAAAAATCAACCTTCTACGGGATGGATTGGACCTACTCTACGTTGCTCACTTGGTTGCTACATTCAGTCAATTATTCGAAGCGATTGTCACATGTCATAAATTTCATCTTTAATTTTTTTTCCCGAAGTAAATTACTTTATAATTCCTATGAATATCCAATGATTGGCGCAACATATAAACACAATTTAAACCTCATTTCCTTTATTTCAAAACTAATCATTAACCTCCCAAAGAAGTAACTGAGGTACATGTCACAACTCCCAATCATGAGTATGCTCAAAGAAAAGTTTACAATTGGAGAAGAATGTAAAACTTCCAAATAGATAGGCGGGTTAAAGCACATTGAATCCATCATATTAATATGCACTAATTATTGGGAGGAATCAAAAGATTTTACAGCCAAAAATGTTTCGATACTTATCGTATAACATATATTTACGAGCAATTTTCAATATAAGTAAATGAGCATGAGTAAGTGAACTCCGGAGTAAACGAAGCAATTATAATCAGTATGCCACAGTGTGAAACTAGTAGGTCGTTTTAAACAAAGGATCAACTTCAGACTTCAAATAAGAATTATTCCAATTAATTCAACGTAGCGACATTGGTATTTAATTATCCAACTCAGCCATATATTTTGCTACATTCCGTCAATTATTCGAAGCGATTTTCACGTCATTACCTGGTATTTTGTTTGCCACAATTTACAGAAATTTAATCCGTAATTTTTGTTCTCGATGAAAAACCTTCCCTATTTTGCATTAATTTAACTTTTGGTCGTTCTGTATATGCATTATTAGGGACGCATAGGAGAATAAGGCTATCTAGGTACGACCATGAAGGCCTATTCACAGTCTAGAAACCCCTTGAAAAAGACGTCTTCCCGCTCTCGCTATGAAAAAATCCGATGCGCCTGAAATTAATATTAACAACATTTCATCACCAACGATAAAATGCCATCCAGCGTAAATCGTGGATTCCGGTATTTCGTTCGGGACTGTGCACAAGGAACCCCATTCACGAGAATCATGCCAGCTTTGTGAGGCCTATTTAGTTCGGAGATTGCGCGTCTTTTAATGAAATAACGCCACGGAGCAGAAAACAGGGTACGTCTTGCGGTGGGGCGAGGAATCCCTTCGGGGCTCCGCGAAAAGATGTTGATTCAGACTGAAGAAAAGAAAGATGTCGCGAAGACGTGAGGGGATTAAGAGAGAGAGAGAGAGAGAACTTAAAAAGCGTTGGACGGCAGAGATTAAGGAATGAAATCCTGAGGAAAGAGCACTCGACAACATTCGTCCGAGCGATTGAGGAGTCGATATTTGAGAATATCCGGAAAGAGAGCATTCGGAGGAGAGAGTTTTATGGGTTAGGAGGAAGATTTTTCAGTCGAACAGAACGCGTTGAAAGACAATGCCTGATTTAATATAAGGCAGTCGAGTGTAATACCTTAAAAGGTCAGGGTGTTTGCGGGCAAAACTGAGTGTAAAAATGGTGACCTGGGCTCGTCCACTACGTTTTTCAATTGAGGGTGAGAGAAGACTAGGGGTACAAGTATTTTTTTTTCTAATCAGCGTTAGGTACGGAAATAAGGTAAAGGAAACGAACGAGATCCACTAAATATTTTGTAGCACATTTTATTTTCCACTCGATGTCAGCTCAGAAGAGAGACTCACTCTTACCTCCTTGGCAAAAAGATTTTTTATATTTCTTACAGTGGTCCCAATCTAGCGGGACAAAAGTCAGTTTTGCAACTTCTAAAAGCAAAGTCGCCGCAGGTGTAGCGATGCTGAAATATGATTGATAACTTTGACAAGGTTAGTATAAGTTGTAACAATGTTACACAGCTGCAAAGTCACGCGTCGGCTTTAGCCAGTTAACCTACTGAGGCATCATTTCCCACTGTGGACTAATTTTTTTTACTTAACCGGGCAATATGGTATATTCAAGATGACATATTAAACATTAATCGCCCAATTTAGGAACTCAAAGATTGATATGTACGTTAAGGATAGGCCTGTATTGGGCGCACAACGTGCCCCAAGTGATTGGTGCACGAGCGAGACCTGCGCAGGGTCCGAGAGGCGAAACAGAACAATTGGGCTGATAGGTACCAAGGAGTAAGTAAAGATTCGAGCGTCACTACACGAGGGAGATCTTAGTGCTATTCAGGCATTGCCTCCGGGTGCTTCTTCGTGTATCCTCCTGAATAACCAAATTTCTGGGATTTATATGCCAAACGCAGCTAAACCTAGGCGGGAGATATCCCGAAGAGTACCCCTAACAGTGTTAAGGGTACCATGCCAAAGCAACGTGCCGCATCTGGTCAGAATATCTGGTCGCTACACTAAGGTATACAAAGCTCACGAGGCATAAGGCGCCAGGAGGTATAAGAAACATCTTTTCCCTGTGGAATAATAGTTGAGTTCTTTTACATAACTTCTAACCCATCTTACTGTTGCACGAGAAAGAAACCTCCCTACCATTACACATCATAGATCACACTCCGGACTAAAATCCTAAGGTGTAAGAACTAAATACTCACGATAGGTAAACAATTCATGCATCAATTACTTTTCTGGATACCTCATCATTGCTATGGCTTTGTTGAACAGATGAAATTTCCTCAGATATAGCAGAGAGGAGTAGTCTTCGATGTATAGCACGTCTTACGGTAAGGGATATAGTGATACAGAGCTCGCGCTCTTTCTTCGCGACAATCGTCCATGAGATCAATTTAAAAGGCACCTTGAAGCCTTATCTCTCGTTTTGAAAAAGGTATTTTACATTACATTTTACAAAAAAATTTTACAGATCATAGCCATCTGGATAAAACGAAAAAAAATTAAATGCGATTGGCGTCTGGTATAATCGGTCCTTCCATACGTCGCTTACTTCTCCAGTTTGCTCTGTATAAAATTTGACGGCCGAAACCCTATCGACGATTAGCTGATGACCAAACACTCTTTTTTCATTCATTTACCACCACCAGTTTCCACAAATCACACTTACCAGGAGACCAGAGACTATTTATTATTCAAATTTTTATATTACCCATACTACAGAACTCTACCAACTATTAGAACACTGCTTATTTTAATTTCCCGAAACCGAAGATACTCCGAAGTGTAGAGGGCAAGTTGGTATGAGTAAAAGCTGCCAATCTTTTCATGATAAAATTGAATTGTATTGCTTGGATTTTTCTCGGTTAACTATAGCAATGAAGAATACTCGGGTCTAATACTGGATAAGGTCCTCCATATCTTCTTCCGACGTTTTGATGTGCAACTCGCATCCATCGTTCTCAGGGATTCAGGAATTCAAATTTGGAAGTTCTGGGCCCATCACTTGACCGCTGGAGTCTACTTGGATTCCTGAGTCCCTGAGGATGATGGGCGGGTTGCACATCCATTAATTACGAGAGGTGTTTAGAGAAGGGTAGGAGGTGAAGCCGATTCTCACCCAATCTCAGGTGGGGGAGAGAGGAGGTCTTGACAAGTGTCACGAATTTTTTTTCCTTATGAAACAGTGTACATTTTCAATCTTAGTAATCTTAAATACTAGAATTAACTTACCTTAAAATCATAATAAAGTAATGTAACATATTGTTTTTTAATCCAATGCAAAAAAGCATATCTTAAAGTATTTACGCTGAAAAAACGCATTTTGAACCATCTCTCGTGAGATTAGAGGGAGGGGTCAAACCAAATCTCACGACATTTTGCTAAAGGGAATCGGGATAAACGGGGCGATAAAAAAATCGCCAAAATCACCTCACATAATTAATGGACGTATAAAAACGTCGGAAGGAGATATGGAGGATATAATTCAGTTTTAGACCCAAGAAACCTTCATTTCCATGATGACATCGTCTACACGGTCTTTTACACAACGGCTTCAGCTACACCAATGAGATAATATTGAGCACGAAACTCTTCACATGAGGATGGAGACGAATATGGGACGGAATGGGTGGGGACTTGAAGAGTGGTATGCGTAGGCGGCGAAAGTGAGAAGCGAGTCCCATGGACCGAATAAAGAAAAAGAATAAAAAATAAAGGACGAAGTCGGTCACGTGATGGGCCCAGAAGGGTTTAAGGAGTCAAGTGTCTTACGAAGAGTAGGAAGGGGGCTAGGGTGTCACAGGAGACCGTCACAGAACCAGGAGAGAGAAAAGGTCTCCTTTCACGTGGCGTGGGGGTAAGAGGATGAGGGTATGGAGGATGAGGGTTTGTCGAACGGAGGAGGAAGAAAGGTTGGGCTGGTGGCCGATAGAGTGTGTGCGAGTCGGTGGGATAGGACGCGTAAGGGAAAGAAAAAGGAGATTGGAGGGAAAGATCCTTCTTGGGTGTTTGCCGCCACTAAGCAAGGCGCCTCTCCAAGGCAACGGGACAATGGACTCTCCCCTCCCTCGCTCGAGTTCTTTGTTTTTCACTCCTCCCTATCTCTTTCCGCGAAGATCTCTTACTCATTCTTCTTTTATTCTCCTTCTTTCTCCTCCTGGAGAAGTAAATCCTTTCCTATTTTTTTTCATTATTTGTTCCAAGTCTCTTCCTCCTCCGCTTTTTTTCCTCATGAAAGATGCATATTGCTGTGAGAGAGGGAGAAGAAAAAATTTTGAGCGGCTCTGAGATGAAGGCTCCCGTTACGTGTGTACTGCGACCGCGTCTACGTCCGCCGCCATTGGGATTGAGATTTCGGGGTCGATGTGATGATGATGACCTATTCAAGTGAAGCTCCAAAGCCAAGTGAGTGAAAATGTAGGAAAAATCTTTTGCAGAAGTTTTATTTCCCACCCTTCGTTTCCACAAATTACACTTGCTAAGGATATCAGACACTATATATATGAGGGGTTCGGAAGCCAAGGGGTACGAGTAATTTTTTTTCATAGCAAAGTTAGGTACAGAAATTGATTGAAGAAAAATACTAAAACTTGGTGGCCAAGGGTCTCTGTTCTGTGTTGACATAGAGTACATTATTAAATATCAAGTTGATCTTATTTGTTCTATTCGCCTAATTCCTGTAACTAACTCCGTATAAAAATTTTTAAAAATCGCTTGCAACCTTTGCCTTCTCACTGTCCATATATTATACATAGCTTTTCATTTCGCATACTACAGAGTCTACCGGCTATTATAAAATTGTTTAAATTCATTTTTTCGAAATCGATGTTGTTCGATGCTCTTCAAAAGGAATCCAGTACCTACAATTTGTACCTACAACGTTTCAACAATTATTTGCATTAATTTCTTCCGAAGCCATGCGTTTTTAATTATTCACTGTGAGTCAAGCGAGCCAAAAATTTGCGATTAGTTTGCGCCCCCGCGGATTTAAGCGTATTCGCATGCATAAACAAATTCTTCTCTCTGTTTCTTATAACTTTGTTCACAGAGCGGGGCCTTAAGCGATAGCGCTCTTGCTGAAGACGTAAAATGCGGAGTTTTTGGCATTACGTCTGAGCGCTATCGAACCCTATATGTTCATACACAAAATCACAGTGATCTGACATCCTATTGCTCCCAGGGCACTCGGTTCACCGTGATGCCATCGACTGGGGAGTAAACCGCAGGCTTCCACGACCTAGCAGCGGGAGGTTTTTGTCTCTTCCGTTCCTGAAGTGGCAAGCTCTATAAAGATAACGGCCTTAATTTTGCAAAATAATCGAAAATTTCTCTGTAGGATGTATGCCTCTCTCTCGACAAGTTTGTTTTGGTAACGGATTACACGCATAAAACTTATGCTACAATCTTTTAAGTTTTCATGTTATTACACAATTGCCTTTGTCTGAATAATAAAAATGACCACAGAGCAAATAACTAAAATGTGAAATTATCAAATTGAGAATCAGTACAATTTTAATCATGGTCAACTTTATATGTCCTGAAACTTTAAAGAAAATGTGACAAGTGACTTATCCGTCACCATACAAACTACAGCCAAGCAGAAATTACACAGGTCTGCGACACAAAGATTGTTTCAAATTTAATATGTATTTTTATAGTGTTTTCAACGCTGATTTCGGGTTAATTGGGAAAAAATTCCATCACGTACAGTTATTTCACAAACTGCATGTCTAGTTTAAGCCGTTTCCGATATCTTTATAAATAATTTAACTCTAGTGAGTTTGAATTTCTGTTTTCAGGATCTCCGTAGACTGTCATTTGGCCGCTTTCACACTAAATATACGTAAAATAAAGAGTAATTAGGAGAAACCAGCAGTATTTTCACTTCAGCACTTGTCCTTGCCGTCCCCCTCTCCCATCCACTTGCTGGCTCACTTGCTGATAAAGTATATTTCGCCTACTCTGGTATAAAGTTAGGCGATCTAGATAAGCCTTGGGCCCCACACAAAGTTTGTGCATTGTGTGTTGAAGAACTGAGGCGATGGTTTCTGCGTAAAAAACGGTCCTTACGTTTTGGCATACCAATGGTTTGGAGGGAGCCCAAAAATCATAGCGATGACTGATTTTTTTTCTTGCAACGTACGAGGTTTCAATTTGAGAAACAGAAATGATATTTCTTACCTTTCTTACCCCAATATTCAGTCAGCCACTCGCCTGTTCCTCATGTACCTGAGGTATCAATACCCTCTCCTCTAGATTTTTTGGGTGATATACATGATGATCACGAGCCATTGGCTCAGCTAGATTATAGTGAAGAAGACAGTGATTGCTACGATCCTAGCATAACTGATCCCATTCCATTCTCACAATTTGAACTGAATGATTTTTTATAGGCCTTTCGAAAGAATCGCCAGAGGTTTTAGGATTGAAAGATAAACGTATGCTGCCTCCGGGTACATCCTTTTCTTGGTATCGATTTAGGTAAAAGGAGTTCGTTTCTTTCTTCTCTCAAGAAGATGATCTGGAGTTTTGCAGTAACATTCCTGGACTTATGACACGTTTCAAAATAGTAGATGCTCTTGATGAGTGGAGAATTTTTATTGATTCTTCGAAAAAATAAGCCTTGAAGCTGTATTTCTGCACAATGGCAATAAGTATGATTCTAAACCAGTTGGACACTCGGTTCACTTCAAAGAATTTTACGAAAACCATGAACTGGTTTTAAGCAAACTCTGCTATTCAGACCACAAATGGACACTATATGGTGATTTAAAAGTGATTTCAATGCTGCTTGGTCAACAAAGTGGCTATATAAAGTTTCCTTGCTTTCTCTGTGAATGGGTCAGTAGAGACAAAGTTACGCCACATAAAAAGAAGCTTGGCCCTTGAGAAAATGTTTACAGGTAGGGGTTGAAAGTTTTGATAGAAAAAGCCTTGGGAATCTAAATGGTGATACTTCCACCACTTCACATTAAGTTGGGACTGATGAAACTTTTTGTCTAAGGCATTGCCAAAAGAAGGGGAGTGCTTCAGATATCTTTGTGGACAGTTTCTTGGTATATCTGAGGCAAAGGTAAAGGAAGGAATCTTTGTCAGACCAGACATTAGAAAACTAATGACAGATCCCAACTTTGTGGACAAAATGGAAACAAAAGAAAAGGCATCATGGACATCTTTTAAATTAGCTGTTGCCGGTTTCCTAGGAAACAGAAGAGACCCAAGCCACAAGTTAATCGCCGCAGACATGCTCGACAACTTTAAGAATTTGGGTTGTAACATAAGTATTAAAGTTCATTTTCTCCACTCACATCTTGGCTACTTCCCTGCAAACCTTCTTGATTTAAGTGAAGAGCAGGACGAAAGATTCCACCGAGACGACAAAGAAATGGAAAGAAGATATCAAGGAAGATTTAACGTCAGCATGATAGCGAACAACTGCTGGGTGATAAAAAGAGATGATCCTCAACGAATCCACAGCCAGACAAGCAGTAAAAGAAGTTTCAACAGAAAGCGAAAGGGCTATTATAAGGACTTAGGAGCTTAAAGAGAAATGGAAGTGTACTAGAAACATAGTTTATAACATGATTAATGAAAAACTAAAATTTTATAAGGTTGGAAAAAATGTGAAAAATTGCTTACATTTTGTTATTATACCCAAAAATACCCCCTACTTTGTGAGAAAACCAGATAGACAAAAATGGATTGGATTTTTGAAATCAGCGCTGAAAAGTACATAAAAATCAGTTATAAATATCAAACAACTTTCAAAAAATATTTTTTGCAGGGCCATGTTATTCATCCTACTAAGTGATGTACTTATACTCCATGAGTCAAACCATCGCATACTTCATAACTTCAGCAGAATTTCCCTCCACCCTTCACCGTCACCGAATCATTCCACTTACAAAAGCGGAATAAGAAAAAGTAATCACGGTTATTGAATTTGCAACAGTTCCTAATGCCTATAAGAAAGGTCTCAAGCAATCCAGGATTGAGAAAACAAATCGTACTGTCAACCACAATTTAAGTTCCCATATCCCATCACTAAGAAAAATTGGCCAAAATAACTACTGGTGAACTATCGATCAAATAAACCAGCAAGACTCATTCCCAAAGGGAATATTCTAATTGATTTTCATATAGTAACGTTTTGAAGCCGAAAGATATAGTTGATTTAATGTGTAAAAGAAGAATGCATGCTACCGTATGTAAATGAAATTTGTCTGAAACCTATTCAACGGGGATAGACCATTGAAATTTCTAATTAGGATTGAATAGTTATGGGAAATCAATGGTCAATAGGGATAATGTTTCCCAAGCATATTGAGGATAATAGTAGTGGTTCTGATTTAAAACCAGTATGTCATTAAAGATAGTTTGGACGCGGATAAAAAAATGACTTGAAAGAAAATTGTAAATAAATACAAGTAATAGATTATTAACATCTTTTAAGAAAATTAACATCTTTTAGCGCCAAGTCTGTATTCAACAACAATGTATTGATGCTAGGCAAAGTTCTTCCTTATTATTTTTCAAATTTTGAGCACCAACTGCCCATGAGAGGTTAGCTTAACTTCAAAATATGCAAAAATATCAACGTTCTTCTTGAGAGTGCAGTCACGTATAGGCACTAATTAAGAGTACAATTACTTCTCAAAATCACCATAGTTTCGCTTTTATCAGTACAATTTATTAGTTAATTATATTTCCTATAACCAAAACAATAATTTAACTATACTTGGACCTCAATTTACCCTTTGTTATTAGGACATCTAAAAATCTTTCCACAATTTCTTCTCTATTTCTCTTGACCAGCATTGTATTACTAAGGAAAACTAACTGCTAGAGAGCACGCATCATGTTAAAAGCCTTTCTTGAATTCAAATTTTGACTTGTAATTTCCAAATCTGGTTCATAAACAGCATCACTTTTCTTGGTGCATTAATAAATGCAGTTCATCAATTCAGTCTTATGTCTTTCTGTAAAATATTCCAAAGTTTTCAAGAAAAGAATCCTATTTCTAAAGAATAGATGAGCATGAAGAATCATGTTATTAACATCACGAGTTGCGAATATGCATGAAAAAATCGGGATTCATCAAAAACAGTGCCAAAACCAGCAATATTTTTCAGCTAATTAATAATGAGTATTCGCCCAAAAATCCTTAATAATGACATTTTATTAATTTTTTGAAGGAAAGATAAAATATTTATTGAAATAAAGGTAGGGAATCTTTAAATCAGGTGTGAAAAACTGGAAACTTTGAAATTATACAAATGCAGGGGAACTAATGAGAAAAATATAAACTTACTTAATAGAAAACTAGCAGCATAAGAAATACATGACATTGCATCGATATTTTCATATTTTAATCTTTGATAACAGTAAACTAGTGAATCTTAGGCCACTAGATTGACCTAAACCGTAGCAGACATTGATGGTATAAAGCATGCCTCTGAGAGCGTGCCCCTTGGTAAAGAGCTTGGCAACGGCAAGCAAATATTCGTTTACGGGTCACATCAATTTACATATTCGCCCACGTTTCCATGTCTTGGGTCATTACTCAAAAGATTGAATGAATGCGTACCAGTGAAGCCTGCCGTGGCCTTTGTTCAGAAATGCTGCTAGTTGCGCCCAAGTAAACAAGAGATGGAGCGAAAGACAACATTTCATCTGAGAAGTAGAAATTCTAATTCAGGCAACCGTGTTTGTTATGCACTTGCTCAGCGTAACTTAAAATTTTCCATCAAGAAATTGCTAGGTGAATGAATCAGGTTTACAACGCTCTTGTTTATTCTCCGCATGCCGATGTTATTTCATTGATTATTAAACTACAGAACTTAAGTATAATTAAAGTCCCCATGGTTTTTACACCGGGTAAAAATCTCCATAGCTGCCGAAGTTTCGCTAGATTACCTCTAAATCTCCTCTTTTTCAGCCCTGAGAACGTCAGGTAAGTAATGTAACGAAAGTTTTGCAACTATGGGGATTTTAAACCGGGGAAAAAATAAATATTCAGCGTTTCCCGGCGAATTGACTGCGTGAAGAGTTCTCGGGAAGGAATGAATGACTCATAGCCCTGAGGACGATGGCCGAGTCGGACATCGAAATGAACCCAGTAATACAGATCCTGACCCGGTAGTGACCCTGACAACTGTTCATGCTTGTAAAATATATAATAGCACATTAAGCCGGGAAATTTTGGAACTAGAAAGTGCATCGAGTATAACAAATGAGTGAAGATAGGGCAGTAAATTCCAATAAATTTAGAGGATATTAATGTACAGTTGTGCATGAATTAGTTCATAATTTTAATTGTGGGTGTTTGTTGTTCACATACTCAACCCACACACTTTATGCCAGGGCACATATGTGCATGACTGTTATTATCTCTAAATCACTTTTGACAATGATACATCACGCACTACGTAGAAGTAGAATGAGATGCAGCCAAGGACATTGATGATGTGCGTTATAAAGAAAATAGAGATACCAAAGAGACGGATGCACATACTGATACTGATTATATCTCTACGGATCCAGCCCTGATAGGGTGCAATAGCCTAGCTATTCATTGAATAAATCACCACTATCACCAGGACAACCGATTGCAACGGTCACGTGGCACGCCGTTGGAATAGGCAGTGGTGACCATGAAGAGAAGAATGCGTGTATCTTCTTTGATAGAGTCCTGTATGTTCCCTTTATAAGTAGTAAGGACGCAGTATTATTAAAACTACCTTGAAAATATCTTTATTTCTATCATTATTTGTCGATTTCATTTTTTTCTCCTGCTGGCTAGCTGATTCCTCACTGAAACACCTGTCGCATCCCTAATTCAGCATGAACCACTATCATGCTCTTATTTTTATTCATCTTTATCGCCATAAACGGCCAAGTGAGTTTTTTAATTCACTGAATTTCCAAGTTAGGCGAGTTTAACAACTACAAGTGGTGGAAAACTGGCACCCATTACCCATGCAGACCAGGAGAAGCAAGGCAGAAACATCAGAGCAATGACGAACGCGTTGATTCAGGATTTTTATTATGATTCACCTCACCTGCGCAAATGTCCTATTATTACTATCATGGGAGACTATCGGCTCATATTTAGGTACTACCTATAAATACACAGTAAGGAAACGTGGTAGCCTCGTAGTCACATTGCAAGTCTTTTGAAAATTGGAAAACATTGTCACCTCAAGTTTACCATGACAATGAGTGACAAGCGTTATGAGGAAGTAAGAGTGTGACGTAATTGAGGGAAATCGTATCGTGCGGACAAAGGAGAAGCAGAATTACTTCAGCATATTTTATAGCTTTGGCATAATCATGCCGATAAACATTTGAAAGTGAAACTAAGTTGGCCGTATGTTTTAAATTGCCGAGGTTGGTTTCCTCAACATTGATATAAGTATTGTTGGGTCCGATGGTAAAATAATTCATGAGGGTAAAGAGAAAAACAAGAGAAAAGGGTATAGCAGGTTAAGATGGTGAAAAGTTAGGCCCTTTTACTTTTTCCCCTCATACCCCAGGAGTTTACACGCGCTGCTTCAGCAACAATGCGCCAAAGATGGCTTCGAAGAAAATTTTGATAGTAATGGAGAGAGGAGACACTGGCCTCTTTGAAGGACGCAACAAGAGGCACCGATTCTCGTTGCAATTAACTGTACAAATCATTCGGGAATCGGCCGCCACTTTAACTGGCGTGAACTATGAACAGAAATATATGCAAATATGACAACGTACTCATCGCAGTTCAAACGATAACCTGAACTTTCGTGTTGCTATCGGGTCATTCTTTGAGGCTGTATTTTTGATGGCAGTGAATATGCCGGAAATCAAAATGAAAGGAAATCAAAACGCAATTTAATTTTGGAAGGAAAAATACCTCCAAAATCGATTAACGAACCCTTGCCTAAAACTCGGTGGGTCAGCAGATATTCTCCTTTTGTTGATGACTGCATAAGAAAATCAAATAACTGGTTTTGGAGATATTTTTCCTTGCAACCTTAATTGGAATTAGGATATTATAATGAGTCTACGACACATTTATTTACTCTATTGAATGATAAACTATGATGATGTACTGCAGTCTAACTTTATTTATGTGTTTCGATTGTCTTTTAATCAACACCAGGTACTTGATCTTACTAATACTGGTTCCTAGTACTTCACATCAGTACCTGTTGATGATTGTTAGGCAATCGAAACACGTGTTGTGAGCTTTTAAATGTACGATAGCCTTGTTTGTCATTCGATATGTTGTTCCACGATATCTCTCCCAGTAAAAAGTTGAATTTAAATTTACTTTGTCCTACTAGTTGCTCATTTCTACAATTTGGCGGTGGGTCAAATTAAGTGTCTCAAGAGGTGCTGAAAATTGAAAAGCGTTGTGGCCAAAAGTTTGTGGCCATAACAATGAATGACAGGCATTCCATAAGGAGCTACAGATATTGAAGGGAGAGAGAGAGAGATTACCGTGCGGACAGACGATGACTCACCCCCGCCAAAGACTCCGATCCTCATCGCAATTAAATGTATTAAATGATTTAGAAATCGGCCACCACTTGTACTCTGAACAGAAGTATGAGACCACATTCACCACAGTACAGAAGAAAGACTGAACTCTCGCGTTGTCACTGGGTCATTCTTCGAGGTCAATCTCTAGTATTGCTGGAAATGAATATCTTCGAGGACAGGAAAACCAAATGCATTTTAATGTTGTGAATAAAAATATGTCCGAAATCGGTTATTCAACAGTCTAACCCCAGCCTAGAATTTGGCGGCTTAAACCATATTCTCTTCCTGTTGATGATTGTATAAAACAATGAATGAACCATTTTTGGAGATATTTTCCTAGCAACTTTAATTAGCATTAGGATATCCTTCCATGAACACATTTACTTTAGCTTATCAGTTGCTCATTTCCATCATTTGGCGATAATGGCAGTGGGTCCAATTTAGTACCTCAAGAGCTTCTGAAAACTGAAAAGCGTTGTCGCCTAAAGTTTTCCATGACAATGAATGACAGGCATTCCATTAAGAGCGAGAGATATTAGAGGGAGGGAGATTCGCGTGAGGACAGACGACGACTCACACACACGCCAGACATGACCTCTGAGGCAAAAGGTGAAAACGTAGCGACATGAGAGGGGAGTGAGGAAGTGCTTCGTGCAGCTCCTCGCTCGGCCCCGGCCGTAATGAACTGCAGGGGTGGCAATGGGTAATGACCGTATGCTACTCCTCTGTAAGGGAATGGGAAAGGGCACGAGGAAGGTGGATGAATTAGTAGTGCCACGGGGTGCACAATAGTAGGTGGAGGGCCCTATAAAAGCAGAGTCAGCGTCCCTTGACCCCCGCCTTGTCTCCTAACGCTCTCTCTAAAACCGTCGTCGCCCGGGCAACCAGCCGAGATTGGCGTCTGAAGAGCGAATATTAAGCCGCGGATTAATTCTTTCATATATGCCCACCAGGAGGGAGACGGAGGCTGCACTGCCAGCGGACGCGGTCCCGAGATGAGGTCTACGAAATTCTTCCGTGATATCTCTCCTTCGTGATGTCCACGACGAAAGGAGCGAGGGCCTAATAGGGCACATGATAGGCATGCTAATGGGCGACTCGACCCCCGTTATTACCACGGGCCGTCTGATGATTAATTAATGAAAGGGCGAGAATGAAGGAGAATGCGAGATGTCGAAAATGGAGGATTTTCCTAGTTTTTAAAAAAGCCACGGCGAAAACGAACATGAAATTGGAGTTTTCCTCTCTGAAATCTATGGCTACATGTATAATTAGAATATATAATGATTTGTATAATTA
This sequence comes from Ischnura elegans, assembly GCF_921293095.1. Lineage (NCBI taxonomy): Eukaryota > Metazoa > Arthropoda > Insecta > Odonata > Coenagrionidae > Ischnura > Ischnura elegans. The sequence goes on from NC_060252.1 coordinate 61,056,450, forward strand.
TTGAGTGAGATCACCTGTGGTAAGATCATACGGCATGATGAAGCAGACCATTTTAATATGAATGAGATGCATGAAAGTACATTTAATCAAGAGAGAATGAGCTCGCTCACTAGTTTTGTTTCATTTTTCAGAGTAGGTTAAATAAAATAAGTGATAATTTTACCGTGTTTTGATCTCTTATCAATGTTTTTGGTAAATAAAATGTAAACGCTAACTCAATTATTTCACACAGATGGGTGGGTTAGCATTTTATGCTGCCGTCTAATCATCTTTGGGGACCAAGCGCTATTCCCAAAAGAAAAAAGAGGTGCATACTGAAAAACAAGTAGCAGGTATGATAAGGATAAGCAATAATCAATGTTTTCTTCAGATATCAAATGCTCTCCAAATAAAGGGCGTACAACCCTTCTAAAAACGCAAACAAAAAAGAATTTTTATGATTTTGAAATTTTCTGCCAATCCTTAATTTGATCAGATACCTAGACGTTTTTGGATATGCAACCACAACTACATTCACCTCTTTTCACCCATTATATAAATTACACTAATTATAACGTTTCAATGATTGTAATCCCTCAGCTTTGCGGGTGACCAACCGCTGTCTGTAAAATATGGAATAACATGCCGTATAATATCGTCATGTGTCCGTTCGTATTCTTGTAGAATCATCATAACTCCATTTTTAACTTCATTTTAGAGTAATTGTTCCCAGAGATTAAGGAAGACGTAGATGAAGCTTTGGTTGTATACGAGAAGGTAGAGTACGGTGGGAGTATGTAAGGATGAAAATTAATGAAATGAAAATCGAGAGATAAATTAGGCAGGACAAACTCTTGGTTGCAAGAATCAGTTGATAAAGAGAGATACCGTATATAGAGGTCGTGAAAAGTACCAGACATCATCCTATCTCATCACCAAACAACTTAAATCAAATTCTGGATCACCTGTACTCATAATAAGCCACAGCGAGCCGCACTGATTACTCCCGGGAGAGTGGCTTAAATTAAGGCCTTTCACCAAACATATTCCCTCGCGGTCTCTCCAAAGTGATCCGCAGTGAAGCGAAAGTGCTTACGGCAGCATGATTCGGTATGACAGGATAAAATCTCGAACAACTTTCACCAACGTCCAGAGCTCAATTTGACATTTAAGATTATAAAATTTAGGAGGTATATTTAAATTACTCTTACGGGATTGCAAAAGCCCATCAGGAATGGCAGCGAGAGAAATATATCGACCTAATAAAATAGGATGAAAAATATATGGAAGTGAAGGAATTCTTTGCCCTCCCGAATTTATGACATAGAGTTCTCTCTATTATAGCTATAGCAAGATAAACCAAAGCATACAGCCCTTGGGTAATCCGTAGCTAACCCATGTATGATTCAAACCTGCGACCTCATAACGAAAAGGAAAAAAGGAAGAATAAGAAGGGCATAATTATGAAGACAGAAAATATTAAGATGCATGGCAAAGCATGCTGAAAACTAGGATATCTTGAAAATAGCATAGGGAAATGTAAATAGCTCTGTAATATTTTTTCATTAGGTTTTAGATGTTATTTTCCCTGTTAAGCATTGCGTAGTGAAATATAGGCAACTCAGTGGAAAAAAATATTCAGTGTTAGGTTTACTAAATTTAGTTTTACATGGAAATTAGCAAGCTGATGCGGAAAAATACAGAACAGTAGGTATGCCATCAATGAAAAGACTTTTAAAAAGGTTATTGTGTGTTCCACATAAATCATATTAATGGAAAAGCATGAGAAAATAACAATTGCCATGTATACCGTTAAACGATGGCCTACCTTTTACTTTTCAATAAAAAATCAATGTAGCATAATAATGGATTTAATATTTGAATATTATACTTTCTGCTTTTTGTTTAAATATTTACAAATACTTTTCTATATATTATATAGGATTAATGAAGGGATAGGAGAAGCTGTTGATCGATCAAGACGGTTGCGTATTGAGTATCAGTGAGGGTGAATACGTAAAAAAGAAAGTCAAACATCGGAGTAGATTGGACGAACCCTGTGTTACAAGAATCAGGATACAAAGAGAAGAAATATTATATTTTGAGGTCATGAAAGCATCATATACCTATCTTAACTCAAATCGACTTCAATTAATTCCGAGATCACCTGTATACATAATCAATTGCTAAGGACTGCAAACCGCTCGTATTTCACCCGGGCGACTGAGACCTAGCTGATGAGGCCAAAACGGAACAGTAGATAGGTATATGAAATAGATTTTTAGCGTGAAATTATTTTCATCGTGTATTCAATATAAAGCAAATTATAAGACATATCATCCCCTACTTTCCCCCAACCTGGATGAATGGGTTTCACCCACCTTTAGTGAAGCCGAAGGTTAGTCTATCCTCAAGAATAAAAAGATATTTCACTTTCGGGTAGAACTTCCTTGGTGCTGTGTATATGCAGTTTATTTAATAGCTGCCTGTGCGTTCCCAGTCTCAACTATTGTTTAATGCAAAATGACAATCGATTTTAGCAGGTCATATTTAAAATCTAATTAATAGGTAGAACCCAATCCTTAAGTATTCATGAACTATGAGAATAAAATAATATGATCACCTTCCACACAATTTTATTTTCTAAAGTACCGACCCGGTTTCGTTAATGACATTACGTGTCGAAACCGGGTCGGTACTTAAGTAAATAAAATTGTGTGGAAGGTTACCATTTTATTTTATTCTCATGGATATAAAACATTTCCACCAGATATCGCCGGACACTGTGAATTATAATCACAAACTTTTGATTCATATTTTAAAAGAGCGAAAAGAAAAGCAATTTCAAAAATTCAATGGATATTTCAGAGGTATCCATTATAGCTTCAGAGGTATTATTCATATTGTAAAAATTGTAACTTCGCAAGTTGTCTACACAACAAGGCTATTTTTCCGGTCGTTCAGGTATATTCATTAATTGTGAGACGATATTTCAAATGTTTTTTTTTTAACTGACCACTTCTTTTTCCAAATAGAATGAGATACTTTGCTGAATTAACCATGGTTGAGAATATTTTCAGTTCCATCAAACAAAAAAATATATATATGGTATTAGTAAAGATATATAATAGTATTTGATGATATAAATGTTCATGACATTATTTCTGTGGGATCTTCACACTGCAGACTTTCATATGGGTAAATACTTAAAGAGACACAAGTTCAAGTAAATCGATGTTCACATTTTCACGGGATATGGTTACAACACTGGATGGGTAAATTATAAATATTAGTAAAATTAGACATTGCAATATTTTCACTGAGTTTTATTATGACACTACGCGTTTTGCCGTTACAAACAGCATTATCAAGTGTAACATAGGTCTAAAGAGTCTTATATATGTCTTGGTGCTTGAAGGGGGTAAGTTGGAGAATGGGGTTTGGGTGACGAGAAGTGGGGATAATCGAAAGATTGAGATAAAGTTTGGCCTGGTATGCTATGCTAGTATTACGAATATCTTGTATGTTGTGAGGCATGATATGGTGGAAGTTCTTAATATTAGTAAAATAAGACGTTGAAATATTTCCACTGAGTTTTATTATGACACTACGCGTTTCGTCTTTACAAACAACATTATCAAATGTAACATTAGTCTTAAGAGTTCCTCCTTATATATATATATTGGTCTATATATTAATAATTAATATTATCCCTCTCATTATGTTAACGCCACTTCCGAATAAAATTTGTTTAATAAAATAATCACAGGATTACTAATTGCTTGCATGGTCCACAAGTTTTTATGTACCGAAATAGTTTTTGAAAAACTGTGTCATTATCAAGGTGAAATGACACTCGAGCTTCTTCTAATCATTTTTTGGAAGTGAATGGGAGTCGGAGATTGTCAGAAAGTGGGGTAGGTAGCAGGCGTGTATTCGATATCGCACATCTTTCTCAGTGACATGAAGCTGACGTGCTTGGCTTAAATTCAAGAAGACGTGACAGTAAAGACGAGATGAGGGAGAGGTTTAACAGATCATTTACCGCACAAAAAGTATTGTTATGACATTCCAAAGAAATTTCCAACAGCTCCTCAAAGTCCAGCATTTTTTCGTTTGGATTATTCCATAACTAAACTTGAAAACACCAGAAATTAAATGCGCAGCTGTCTTCAGGGTATCACAAATACTTTTTTTTAATTTGATGCAGGATCACCTCCGACCCAACACTTCTAATGTTTAATAACCCTTATTTTAATTGCACGTCCAGTTCGGCCAATCACACAGATTTTTAGTTGGACCTGTGTTGAATTTTGTATACCTCACACTGATTATCATCACAGTAGTTTTTTTATAATCAAATAACTTACTCTCAGCTGTACAACGGCGACAAAATGATACATTTAATTTGACAATGGGAAATGTCTTACATGCTTCACCTAGCAGTTTTTATAAATCCAACATATACCACATTAGTGATTAAATTCAACAAGGAAAAAATCATGCGGCGACATTGACGTTTAAAGAGGACTGCTTTCTGTGACAAGAAAACGAATACAACACGAGAGATAGATGGCAGAGATCATTACTATTCGGGTTCGAAGAAAATGTTCACGCCAAATTTCACGAAACGCTTGGATTGATAAGTTATGGGACAAAGGAGCGACACGTTGCCGCCGCTGTGATCCCAAATATTGACTATAGATATAATAATGACTTAAAAATTTGGTTACTTAGATATCAAAAACATTCTAACATACAAGAAGCAAGAAATTTTGAGCTGTATCATTCACTATTAATAGCCAAAATATTGTCCAGACAAGCAATTACAAACACTGGATAGAAATATTTAAAATGTCTTACCAAGCATTATGGAATATATAATTTGTAATTATTATTCCAGAAATGTAAATTCATTATTAATATATTGTTGATTTCTTTTATACATGCCAAAAAAATTTAACAAATATTACTAACTATTCAAAGTAAGCGTAGCGAAAACTATGGAAATTTCAGTTTATATGAAGTAGGTACATTTGCAGTGATAGCTGCAGTATTTATATTGGCCAGCTTTTTTGCGATTCGGGATCGCTGAGCGACGTGTATGTGCACGGCTGAAGGTGATCCGACAGGTGAGTGGCTGCTAAGGGAATGGAGATCTAATCGCAATGAGTCAGGGGCGTGGCCGCTCCGGGGTTGGTCATTATGGAAGTGAAATAATTTCTCATCCTCGACTGTCAGTCAACAGGCCCAACCAGTTGCTGAAAGATTGCGATATGGTTCCAGCAGGGGCAAGAGGCGGATATGCTTGCGTGTGTGTCCGTCAAAAGAGAGAGAAAAATTTGCGAACGTGCTCATTTGGCATAATAATTGTACTGCTATGGCCTTGGAGAAACTAATTTCTACGCCAAGGTCTTCAAACTAACATTACTATTTCACACATGCAAATGCTTGGGTTGTATGTGAGTTGCCTTATTATGGCGTAATACAGCGCGTTACGCGCATCATTTGGTTTTTTTTTCGTCTGCTGCTGCTCCCCGTTGTCCAGGTCGGGTGATGGCGGGAGCTGACGGAAGGATAGTGGTATAGGGCATGCAGCGAGAGAGAGAGGAGCATTGTTTTTTTCTATATTTTTTCTTGCTGATTTCATTAGAGTTTCTGCCAAGGTTCAGAAAATGCATAAGTTTTCTATATTTTGTGAAGCAAGTCTTATAAGTTGTGACCGGGAGCCCCTGTGCGGAGAGGTACTTGTATTTTCTTTTCATTTTGAATACATGTTTTTTTGAACTCAACTATAAAAAGTGTTTGCGTATGTGCCACAATTGTTGACTTCGTCTTCTCCCTCGCGTTCAGTCTGCGGTCATCCCCCTAATTACACCTTTATCTTTTTATCTTGTGCTTTTTGCCGGAAAATCTGGGTTTACGGTCACTGTATACAGTTTATGATATTTTAAGGTCAGTTCGCACGCATCGGAAAATCATACATTTCGTTAAATCAGCAAAATATTCCGTTTGCATAATGCTGAAAGTTAAATTCATCTTTGCCTACTGTAAGGCATTGTAAAACAACCTCTGTCGAAAAAAGGAGTGTCAGAGAGTTGATGCTCCTAGGATAGCGTTCTCCTGAACTTATGTGTGTACTAGGGTAGTCACCGCAAGGGAAAAAGTTCGGAGGGGGGACTGAAGCCTCCAAAGCCTGATTTCATGGCTAGCTACAAAAAAAAGTTCAACGCTCGCCAGTGGTTGCCCACATTCACTCTTTGCGCAAATCCCGGCATTCAGGGGTTATGAGCGCTCCAGCAGTAGCTGTGGAACTTCTTCCTGAACGTGTACGCTCCGTAGCCGCCAATAGCCGATCATTTATCGTAGTGATCTTTTCGGCCTAATTTTTTGGTGGAGTATGCTTTAAGTGGGATCACTATTAAGTCCCTCGACTCCTTAAAGGAGAACATCTGCATACTACCCCGCAAGCCGCCTACAAGGTGTGTGGCAAGGGGTGTTAGGACACCAGCCATTTGCAAATAAAAAGGAAATGCTCCAACGAAATTACGACTGCCATTTAATAAAGTCCTTTATGGTTCGGGAGAAAAAAGAATTCGCATATCTATCCGTTCGGCAAAATATCTCTCATAATTTATCACTTCTGTCGGACATGGAAATATGGTGGGGCTTTAATATTATGTTGTCCGTGTTGCTCTTAAGGCCGTTTTACACGGTACACGGAATTGCGCAGGTTAGAGCTGCATTAATTTCTAAAATGGCGTGGAATTGCGCGAATGCATGAACTAAATTAGAACAGGGGCTATTTTGCCGTCTCGCATCCACGCATTCTCGCATGTGTTCTAGCAATTCACCGCTTTACACGACGCAATTTTGAATGCGCCTTCACACGTACGTCAGACTGCGCAATTCCGTGTACCGTGTAAAACGGCCTTTAAAGATATCCATTCTCAATTGTTCAAAAAATCTAAGTCTAGCGCGCAGTCTCCGAGTCTCCAGCGGCTCCCAGCCTAATTCCCTAAACATCTGGGTAACGCTGTCTGTACGCCCGTAGCAGTTTTTGACGAACCGCGCAGCCTTCCTTTTTATTTTATTCAATTAGCGGATTAAGTCTTTCTGCGCCGGAGCCGGATCCCTTACGCTCGCTGCATATTCAAGGTGCGGTCGGACAATTGCGAAATAACACCTTTCTGTAACTTTCTTATCCGAAAGTATTCCCACAATACGCTTGAAAACTGGGTTGGAAACAAAAAGACGAGGGGAGTTAAATGAGTAATGACACACATTTTTTTCTGAAACAGAGATTATTTTATTTAGCATTTAATTACGCCATGTTATTCCTCAATATTTTAGCTACACAACTCTATTTTTCAACGTAATCTCCATTCAACGCTACGGCTTGACGCCCCCTGGAAGAGAGGGCCTGTATGACTGCACGGTACAATTCAACTAGTGGATGTCGGAGCAAACGTCGTACTGCATCAATAACCTCCTCTTCATCCCCATATCGGTGATAATAGAAAACGCGTTGCCCAGCGACTCACTCTGCTTTCGTCCATTGCAAGATCACTGTAGTCATGCAGCAAGCGCCTATGCATTTCTGACAGACGTTGGTTTTCCGCCAAAGGAAACTCAATCACTGCCCGTTGCTTGGTACGCACCTCCGTTACAGACGTCATTTTAACTGCTCTGTGGTCACCTTTCGGAGGTTAATGCAACTATACAAAACGAAGCGGAAATGTTTGAAAATGTCCCACAAGAAATGCCTAGTGTTTTCAACAAAAATTGACTGTGAAAAAAAATATGTTGTATTACTTATTGAATTCACCTCGTATATCGAAGTAAGCACACTATTCTTATTATTATATATTAGAGGGAGGAAAAAACAGAAAGAATCCACACAAAGCATTTGGCAGGCAGGCGGATAACGAAGAGGAGCTGAAGCGGAGGCTTGACGAAAAAGAAAAGGAAAGCGTGTGATCGGAGTGACAGGTAGAGTGGAGGGGCGTGAAGAGGAGGAAATGGTAAGACGATTGTCCGAGGAAAAAGAAAGAGGGCGCGATGGTTTCGGAAGCGGACTATTTTCCCCATCCCGCTCTTCTCATCTTCAACCCCACTGTCCTCCCGCACGTCATTTTCCTCACTCAACTTTTCTGTTTTCCGTGAGATAAGTCAACAACGGGATTTCTCTCCTCCCTTCACTTTTTTTACCAAGATATTTACCACGCCTCAGGAACGTTTCCATTAATTCGTGCATATATAATAAATGAATGTTACATTTTGTTCAAAATTAAAAGAAGAGCAATATCCCGTTAGGAAAGAGGAAATTTCAGAGGTTCATTGCGCCTTTGACTTTAAGGAAATCTGAGGAAGTCCAGTTACATAAGGGAAATGAATAGCGGCCGAGAGATTGTTATCCTCAACAGAGGCATATTGGAATTATAACACTAGAAAGTAAAAGGAGTGGTCCATAAGGTTTATTTAATCCCTGCCCAGTAGGCCGGCCCTTATTTTTCAAAATTGATAAAAGTCATTTTTTCCTAGTCTCAAAATGATCCAAATGAGGTTCATATTCACGTGTTAAAATTTGGTAACTTTAAAATAACGGCAACCCGTGCCCCAAGGGCCCTAAGTACTGAGTTTTTGTCAATTGAGTCAATTGAGTTTTTTGGGGCCGAAAAAGTACTATTTTTATGTAAAACGTGAAAATAAAGTCCTCTAGGGCCGAATTTCTGTTTGTTCCTCCCTGTTCATGATTGCTTCAGACAGTCGAAATACCGATTCCGGAGATCATTACCTCCCAACTTTAATTGGTATTTGTATTTTCTGTCATATGTCATACAAAATATATTCAAGGGAGTTGAACAACGTAGTTGTACGAAAATGGTATCACACTTGAACCTTTATGCACGACTTAAGGAAGAAAAACCCAGTGCTTAACCTTGGAATTGAGAAATGAATCCAAATATTTCACTCATATTGTTAGTGATTTCATCTGTAAAGTGATATCGATTGGTGGGGGTAAGGCTCATGCTGGGCTAAACTTCAGGCGTGTGAATAACATGCACTTAGGCTTTGCCTCCCCCCACGACGAGGGTTAACCATAAGAAAAGGGTTATAGCATGTCCCAAATCATTTCCCTTGTTCTTTCTAATCTTATGTCTGTCAGGCCAGTTTATTTATCTAAATGTTGCAATTTTTGCTGGTTAGAGGGGCATGATATTACTTAGTGGAGGAGGGTGAGAGGATGAAAAGCTATAAACAAAATATTGGATTATGGCCGGGGTGTACGAGGTGTATTCAAGCCCCAATTTTTTTCATTGAGACTGGAAACAAATAGAAACTTGTTTTATTTTAAAATGTCAATAACTCTTGTCAATACACGACAGAGATGACCAAATAGAAATATTCCGGCAGCACCTAGAATGAGAACTGTTTTAGATACATGAAATTACTAAGTTTTCCTTAAAAGAACAGCGCGCAATCATTCTTTTTATGAATTTTTATGGCATGAAACCATTTGAAATTAATAGATAGTTGGAGGAGACACGTGGCGATGGAGTTATGGAAGTGTCAAAAGTGCGTCCATGGGTTCAACAGTTTAATTAAGGTAGAACATCTAATGAAAACAAACCAAAACTATCTAGACTATTTTCCAGTGGTCAAAACAGGCTCTTAAAGAAGCCGTCACCGCAGCCATGGAATCATGGCGTCGACATTGTGAAAAAAATGTGGGCCTGCAGGGAGATTACGTCGAGAAGTAACCAGTTTCATAATTTAAGAATACCGGGACTAGCCACGGAGATATCTTTGCGGAGTCACCCACAATGCACAAATTATGCGAAAAATCCCCAGAAAAATATCCACCTTCTCCGACATAATCCTCGAATTTCCACGGGTTAGCTTGGTGGCTTGACTGGATAAAGCACTCAACCGGAAGTCGGGGGATCTGGGTTCAAATCCTGGCCAAAGCGTATAATTGTTTTCTCTTTGGATTTTTCGCGCACCATTTTCATAGTTTTCGGGTGATTAGCCAGTTATAAAAAAATCGGATGCCTTAGAACATGAATGCACCTCGTAGAAAAGCGGAATTTGCGAATGACAGATTGATGATTGGGATTTAACAAGGCAGAGAGCCGGGCAGAGATACGAGGGAGACAGCAGACACATGAGAGGAAGATTGAAAGTAGGAAATGGCGAGAAAAAAGACAGGAAGTCGGAAGACTCCAGCGTTGGAGAAGGGTCGATGAACTAAAATCACGTAAGACGATTTCGTCCACACATGAGTGTCTCCGACCCCTTTCCCTCCTCTCCGATGAGACGGCCAGAGGAGGCATAAAAAAGGTCGTCGCAGCCTAGCTTCGTAGCCAACAGAAAGGGAACGCAGGAGCTTGAAAAGGAATCGAGGTGGTGTCTGTTTGATGATCTACATCCACATAATACCTTGCCAGCCATCTTTAGGGTGTTTGGCAGGGGGGTGATCAATCACCATCATGTATCATGCAAAGGGATTCACACGTGCACCACACCACACGGTCATAAAAATTCTACGCATACTAATAAATTGTACTTCCATATTAAAAAAAGGCAAAACTTGCCAATTTCTTATGAAATCAATCTGCCTATGGAACTAGAACATGCAAAAATTGCTGTTAGAAATACTAGCAACATTCAGAAACATGCATAAAGAAATATATGGGTTAGTAGGGTACACTTCAAGTCAACTAACTTATTTTAAAGTCCCAAACGCTGCCTTCATAGTCTTTTATTGATCGCGGAAAAAAATGATGGAAACAATATTGGTGAGAGAGAAAGATTGATGCAAAACAATTTATCTATGCTCTTTTTTCAGGTTCTTAGTAATCCAAATTTGTATTGTTTTTGTTCTTCTCAGCGTATTTTTTCCCTCTTCCGAAATGCCAAGTGAAGCTACTTGAAATTCAAATTGAAACTGTAGGAATGTAAATTTAATTATATTGGGCCACAAATTAAATTGAACTAACCTAGACCATAAAGTGCTTGGTAACTAGAGTGCTAGGATACCGAGATGAAATCCTGGGTGAATGCCCATCCTTAATAAACACCCTAGTTGTGCTATGAGGCCAAGGGATAGGAAGTGGCCCCTTCAGCGTGAGTGTGTGTTATATACCCGCCTAAACTTTAGCCCGAGGTGAGCTTTACCTTCACCTATCTATACTACTTTAAGGATTTCATCAAAAACATAATTTAGTGAAGTACCAAGAATCACTTCTGAATTCCAAAGCCAAAGCACCGGGTTTTTTCTTACGTAAGCTGGAGCCTGTGGGATCATGTGATACCATTCCCTTATACGGAAAGCATAATTTTTTGTTAGGTACTGAAATCTTCATTATAGCGACTGTCGCTTTTTCCAGAACTAAAAATTGTGCTTCATCCATTATTTTCTACTTTTATAAACTACTAGCTCAGATCTATCAGTCATTTCAAAGTAGCCCCACTACAAAGCGATATCTCACAGGATTAATTTTCAATAAAATGCGCTAATGCTTTCAAGAAAACTAAAAGTATTTTTGAAACTGCTTTTCCACGTTTTTAATGGCGTTTTAATGGCGTATTAAGTACTAATAAAAAAGAGAATCGACAGAATTTTGTCAATTAAATCTAATGTTACAGCCACAGAAACCTACATCCAATAAGCATTTATTGTTATAAATAAGCATTCGTCATCACTTTTACCGATACCAAGCAATGAATTTGTATAATTTCTCTAAACTAATCTCAAGGAATTCATTACCGTAAAAGAAGAAAGTTATCAACTACTAAGAAATTATCCATACAACAAACGATGTTTTTTTTTATTTTAACGATATACCGTCACAACCATAGGCATTTGAAATTTGATTGTATTCCTTGAGCTTATAATAATGGCCATTGTTGTGTTTTATCGCTGTAACGTCACGAAAAATTAGCCTAGAAAATTAAAAAAATTGCCATTTTACATATGTTTCACATATGAACAAAAGTATACATATTAAAGAAATATACAGAAATATATACGTGATCTCGCACTTTCGGCGATAATTCATCATCGGCGCCTGCATGCATTTGAATGTAATACGCTGAAAAATCAAGTACTTCAGGCTGCCAACAGCATTTCAACACAAAGTTGACTGTAGATCAGCCGTTGCACAGTAGACGAAAGAAGCTGGCCGAAAATGATTGTTTTTCACTTTTAATTTTGGAAAAACCAATTGTATTATCGTCTGTCAAGTTAATTTAAAATGATGTCAATATTTTCTTCCAATTTTTTAAGAAAATTGACGCAAATATTTTGCTGCAGTCGCGTTTTATTTTAAAGTGCCTAAATAAATAGTACGCCATAGTAAAAATGAACATTTTTTAAAACTATTGAAGTAAAAATTTTTATTCTATTCATAGTTCTAACTACTTTTTATGCCACTTTTACTACTACTTGGAGGCGGATTCTGAATTCTCGCATAGTGTTTCTCCTATCTTCTTCCTCACCTCTTCCCATGTCCCCATCACTCGCACTTCGTGTCTATCTCATCTAAACTCAACGCCCGTATGCCTACCTTTTTTGAACCTCTTTCCTCACCAGCCATTCGTCTTAGCTCCCTTCTGTCGTCAGCCCACTTCCTCCCTTGTCTTTCCCAGCACTCGTCGCCACGGTGCGGTGACGGCTTCGGTTGAGTCGAGTGGACGTTAAGGGTGTACAAGAGCGGTCGGAGGACGGATGGACGTGCGAAGACAAACCGATAGATACGAGACCGCGGAAAGGACGCGAACACCTCGATAAATCTCTATCCCTCTCCGCCTCTGGTATCCCTCCACCTCTTTCTCTTTTCCTTCTCTGTCGAGTCCGTTCTCCCCATAGAAGTCCTACCAGAGAGGATGCATGCCATTTTTTTTCTTCCCCAAGCCCTCATGTGTCTTCCATCGCGCCTTCATGTCGCTTTGGATTCCTCACTTTGCTTCCGTCCTGTAGTATTCCGTGACCTGTCGATCTCTTTGGTGATATTTCTAGCGCCAGATGTGTGCAAGATGGCTACCAAAGAGAAGCAGTACCGGAAGTTTGTTTTGGTATGGGGGATTTGTGGCTAAATCTATTCTATGAAAATAGGATGTGTCTTTTTTATGAGAAGAGAGTTCTTTGAAAATTTAAAATCCTCGGCAATATTATGAGAATATTGCCTCGAATTAAAAGAGAATTTTAATTACGTTTAGAAGTAACCATGCAGAAATTTATTTTTGGAAAGAAGGTAAACTTTAAGATAACTTAAAAAAAAATACCTATGGGGAGGTATGACTCCTACCGTAATCTAAGTCTGTCGCAACCAAGAACTTGTTTAAAACTAAAGCAGTCTTCTTTAAATTTTAAGAAGATGATAACAAGCTCCTTGACTACATTTTCCTGCATCTCAAATTTGAAAATTTTACTTAAGAACTACGATATTTTCAAACATGCAATTTTCTTGTTTGAGATAAGATCAAGTGTTGATCAAGGCTTACTGTACGAACAGTGCAATTTTAGAAAGAATAAAAAACCCAATTGGTAGTAAACAAAATTATTCAATCGGTCGTCCTAGTGAGTGCGCGATTGATATCATGAATTACGGAACTGTTGAGATCTCGGATCGTTAATGGAAAGAATGGCGTCTTAAATCCCGCTGTTCCGCAATCTATTCATTTTTCCTTCCATTTCTTTTGATCCTGTTACCCAGGTACTCGACGGTTCGGCAACTAAAACTCCCAAAAACGAGATGACTCCCTCCTTCCACGCCATCAGCCTTCTGATGCGCATTTCACTGTTAAACCTCAACCATCATATTTTATTTAATATTGTTGATTCTTTGTATAAAATATTGTCCTTATCTGCTTCTCATTTGTTTATTTAAAGTAACTTTATAGTTTTGAACTTACTGAGCATCATTCTACCTCTTTTCTTAAGTATAAATTGATAATATAAATTTTTATACAAAAAAGTAATCCCAACAATGTATCCAAACAAGATTTAGAGGAGAAAAAGGTTTCCTTTACAATGGGCTGTTACAGAGTATTAGCTTAAGTGAGGAATTTTGTTAAAATTTATTGTACCGAGTGTTGTTTGGTTACGGAAAAATGACGTTCAAAATACCAAGGTGAATTACAACTAATTAATGCAATAAATAACTTTTATTATGCATTGTTTTAGCACCAAAAATACATAGGGCAAAACGTCTAACCATTGGTTCTTCGTAATTTGACGTCATTTCCATATTTCCAGATGCGAAATAAATTACAATTGTACCCGTGCATTAAAAGTCAAAAGTTACTTTGTCTTTTCGACGTTATTTCTTATTTTTTCTTAGAGTTCTTTCGATCATTTGGTATAACACTGAGTTGATATTCATTGTAGAAGTGGATTGCCGAAGGCAAGTTCCAATAATCTTCTGGGTTTATGATCGAAAATTTCCTTTGGTCTAGAAAGGAAATTCAAAGAAGGTAAACCATCTCCATTTTTTCGTCGTCCAAATAAGTGAAGGATTAGCGGGTGTCCCTCTAACCGAGCATCTCTCGTGACGGCTACGACACCGTGGACAGGATGGTGCATTAGATGGTATCATGAGCGCATTGGAAGAGTTGCCTTGAATTCTGCCTCACATGTCTCAACGAAATGACATCACCAAACGGATTTCCTTCCAAAAATACCCTACAGGATACCAAAGGAAGCTAATAATAATCTTAGCTTATAACCTTCTGATAAAAAAGCCAGTACACGAACAGATTCTACGGGTAACACATTTGAATACAATAGAGTTATAAGGCATTTTATATTTGGTCAAAGGATGACGAGATCATTGCCACAGCAATTCTTTATTTGTTGTGAGAAGGATTTTAGACCTTCTTCTGAAATTTGTTTCGACTCCTGGCAACAGAGGAAAACAGTATGCTTAATTGAGATAGGATTAAAAGAAACTGAAATATCTGGGGAAATTGTTTTTAATAGAAGATCCGTGTACCACTGGTAGAAACCGGTTAGAAAATTAGAGGAGGGAGGCTAATATCGGAGAATAATTAATGTGTCTCGCGAAACAAATATTGCAACCGAACTTTATTGATAGTTAAATGTTCATTTCGGTATAAATTCCTTAAAATTCTACGACTTGACTGATGCAATTTAACTGCTATTATCACTTTGTAAAATGTGTACAAAATGGAATTAAGGCGTCACGTCACAGATTTTCGCAATTGATGCCTTTTTAATCTATTAGCCCACAACATATACTAATTTATAATTGGTAACGAAGTCAGCCAGTGCTTTTAATTTGTGTCAATTGGTGTTTAAAACATTTGATTAGTAGAGCTATGACATACGGATTCAAGCGATTCGAATAATGACGAAATTGTAACCGTGATTCATTATCAACAGTGTTTTAACTACGAATTCTTATAAAGGAGATGATTACTCATTAATTTATGAGCAACTTGTTCTATATCTTTTTGGTAACTTTAAAAAACAATACATTCCACAATTCCAAACATTCCTAAATCTAATTAACGGACATTGCTTTAATTAAAAAATCATATGCTCAAATTTGATAAATATCCCTCTAGTGATAAATAATGTTAGCATATCCGATGCATAAGATATCATAATAGATACCAGATGACAAATACCTCATGAACAATATACTTAAATAGATATCAAAGTGATATCACAATGCTGCTTGGGAATGGTAGAACGGTAGAGATACCTACACCCTATTAACAGGACGATATTCAAAACAGATAAGTTATTTCGTCACTTATTACAGATTTCAGGGTGCGCAAAAAAGAATTCCTTAAGACCAGAGGAGCTAACCCGACAAAGAGAAGAATTGAGTCCAGCCGTCAACCCATCTCAGAGCTGAAAGACTGAAGGAAACCATTCATCTTCTTTGCGAGATAGAAGTGGGACAGCGTATTAGCTGAGAGGATTTTTTTGAATCCCAATCATTATTATATTTTTTTCTACACCCTCCAGACTTCATTTTAAACGGTCGCTATAAAAGTAAGTGGGAAATACTGAGCAGATGGAGTAAATTTATTAAATCGATGAGATGGATTTACGAGACGAGTATTGATTGATTAATGCTCGCAAGTGCACAGCTGTGATCAACAACGCCTTCCCCATGTTCATGAAGCGCCCCAAAAAAAACCACTGCGAGAGATTTATCATTTTCTCCTTTCAAACGCACGCCACACGTCCATCGAAGTCATTTATAATAGTCTTGAGGGAGCTGTTTTCGCTAAAAAAAAAAAAAGACTTAACGCGATTTAATTTCCTTCTCGCTACGAGCTTGATTCCTTTTGGGAAAAACATGAAAAAGTGTCTTTTTTCCCTTATAAAACACTTAGATCCGCGCTGCACAATGGCTGGAATAATGGAATTGTCCGGGGCGATCCGCAAAATTTTCCATGTAAACCCGTCTTAACCGGAAACATATCTTTTAATAGTGGAAAAAGGCTAACTTTTCCAATGGTCGGCGAGTAAAAATCGATTTTGTCAACTCTTCAACTGAAAGTTTTTGGATAGCTACCAACGTCACTCAGCGCTCTTTGCAATGAATTTGAGTGCAACGAAACAACTCCCCCCACCTATCTAGCGGATAAAGTGGGAACTGATCCGGAGAACTTTTGGTAACACTAATTCTCCTAAAGGCGGTATCTATTGTGGTCTATAATATACGTGAAAGTGGATGAATATACCATGAGTGATGGCCTGTTTTCCATCATTCTTATGAATTTAACTGCAGTTTTGGATCAGCGTGAAAGACCATCGTGATAACGAACATCTCCTCAACGTAACCAGAAAGATTATCAATGAATTAAAAACACCATGAATGACAAGAAATTCCCAGATTAACTATACTATGATTACGCATAGGGCAGATTTCCGGGTCAACCGCGTTGTCATTTTGATGGCGGCGTTTTACCAACTGTACTGTAGTCGTCCTCAGGCCAGGCTGAAGTGCTTCTTAAATTGACCTGGAAATCTAGCCTACTGCGAACCTGAACGCCGCGAAAATCTACATCATAAATTATGAATACATTGTGTTAGGTTCATAATGAGCGCCTTACCCGGGATACTAGTTGACGGGTCTGTCACTAGGTGGTTTGGAGTGCGGAGCTGTTCCATACGTGTTCTTGTTCACTCATCCGGTAACCAGCATACCCCGCAGTTGTATCCATGACTATCCAATATATTAACTTACATCGGGCTTGAGTTATAATTTATTAACCCACAATCCCGTGTCCCAACGCATTGCATGCAATGTTTTTTTTAATACAATACGAATTTATTGCGAATTAAGGTGAGATATATCAGTCTTAGTCTCCGTTTCGTCTGAAACAAATTCACGTTTTCGAAAAGCGGCACAGCGGTGTAACTTCAAATTAGTGAGAGTAAATCGTAGGTGAAAAACTCCAATTCGTCATTATAAAATGTATTATTAATGGAATATTCATTTCGAATTTCTTCTTATAGATTTGTGGTCTTCCTTCCTTTTATTGTCTTTGATCAATACAGAATGAGGTATCCAAAATAGTAAGAAGATAATGGCTCGTAGAAAGATGATGAGGATCATCTTTCTAAGCAACATTTTGAACACCTGTCAATTTCACCTGTCTAATGACCATTTATTAAATTTTAATTACGCACTTTCAACGATTCCTTTGAATTAGTAAGAAAAGATTCATCCAGTCCATATCATTCAAGCACAAATTTTAGTGCACCTTATCATACGATTCAGGGAAGAACTAACTGCGAAATTCTACTCGATTCATAATAATCTCTTTCAGCATGAATAAGGGTCTAACGCGATTTCAGATCTTCCTACAACCTTCCAGTGACATAAATGATATGAGACAAAAAATAAAAATTATTGCATGGATAAAATATAATATAAAATAAATAATAAAAACATAAATTATTATGTTTCTAATGGATATAAGGAAATTAATAATAATAAATTATTCAAAAATGGTGAATAAGGATTATTATTAATAAATATTTATGTTATATTTAGTATCAGATCGTGAATTCAAAACATGAAAACCTAACTAGTTTGATGAAATTTAAATGGTTATTTGCCGTATATTGCTGGTTTTGTTTACACTTTGACTCTTTCAATTTATTCTTCCTTCTGCTAGAAAATATAAACGGCTTTGTGCGAAAAGATAAGATTCGTGGAATAAACCATGATAGCACGAGATCTGAAATGGATCGCAAGAAAAGGCCTGTGGAAACAAGAAGACATAGTGAGGGATGTTTTGTTTAGTGAACACTTATATCGGATGTGAACGAGTGCGTACAGACAAAACGATCAGGAGTAGTGAGACACCGAAGCTTAGGTATCGGTTTTCTCCCTTTGAGAGATGTCCCGTGAAAAAATCTTTTTCATTGAGTATGCTTTGTTCCGCGGGCCAACTTAAACAAAGAGGTGCGGAACTTAAAATAAAGTTGCCATTCTCTTCTCCAGTATTCTAAATACGAAAGAATACGAGAGGAGAAACTAGAAGGAGAAGGATGCTGGGAAAGGAAAGGCAATGTGAAAAATTGTTTGACTGGCAGGGGGGAGAGAAGGGCTGATATTGACGAAGAGGAATGCGTTGGAGATGAATAGGGCCGCGGTGAAAAAGTGAATTAATGAAGGGTACGACGAGGACAAGAGAGGAAAGTAGGAATATTCACGATCACAAAAGAGGTAGGGAAGGGATAAATCAGAATCAATGGAAATCCTACATCAACCCACTAAAAGAGAAGAGAAGAATGGGCCAACAGGAGCTAACAATTCCAATAAATAAAAGTAAAAAACAAAAGGTGCAAGAATTTTGTCATAAAAATATCTCGGAGCGTTAGGCATTAAGAGACAAATTTGTCCCAATTTATGGTCTTCGTCTAAGAGTTCTTAATACTGAGTAAGCACCATCAATACGTAAAATCCAAACGTGAATACCTACCTAGTTCGATGAAATGCAAAGGTTGATTACATTGTTTACATTTTACCAAGGTTTTTTCGCGTGATAAGAGTTGTTAGAGTGAAACCTTTCGGAAGGGCAGTGTATACATACGAGTGTATACATATCGTATATACATTAGATGGCAAATTAGCTGTGGATTTCTTAAATTTATCGGAGATGGGTCTATATCAATATCACAAAGATGATGAATCAACAGATCTGTAACAATTAAAGTTCCAAGTTTTGTGGAGGACTAAAGCTTATTCAATAATGAGTTATTTTGCGGTTTAGAGCCTGAGTGAATGACCCCATGATTAAGAGACTCACCCAACATGGTTACAGCCTTTATAATAATAATTACTCCCGAGAACACAGATCGATTCTATTTCTCGCATATCAGGAGCCCATAGAGATGTACACAGGGGTATAGTGAGTGGGGTGGGGTGAGAGAGGATCCTTAAAAACGATTTCCATTCCTCCCCCGCTCGTAAAGTGGTCCTTTGCCGCCACCACTTAGTAGGCAGCCCGAGTAACGACTTGCAGAGTTTAAAAGGTCACGACTAATCACCTTGGAGGATCCGAAGATTCCCTTCACCATACGTCTCTTCGCGAACTCTCCCTCCATACATAAACCTTTGCACGCAAAATACCTTCTACTCCTTCAAACCCTTTTAAGGGCTTTCCCACCCTCCTCCCCTCATCCCTATCTTTTGCAAAATATTCCGACGAACCCCCACCGCCACTAACTGTATTCTCTACCACCTCCTCTTCGGGGCGGCAACCCCTTATTTCCTCAGTTCTCGCCTCACCTCTTCATTCATTTGCCCACACTTTCTCTTACGACACACTTCCAACTCCAACGTGTCGCGGATAACTTTATTAATTAAAAGGCAGAGGGAAAAGACCTCGTCCCTTCCTCTCCTCCAGGTCCCGGGGGGGAAAGGATTCCGATGGCATGAGGGAATAAGGGGACGTGCCTAGGGAGAGCATAGCCTACCCTCCTCCCTCTTTAAACCCTCAATATCTTCGCTCCCCTAATCCTCACTTCCTTCCTTCTGGTCCTGGACTCACCTTTCAAAGTTCCACTTAGACGAAGGCCGGTTTATGAGAAAAAATTGCAACAAATTAACCGTAGCGGGGACTTAGCATTAAATTCCGGTACCCTATGGTCAATGGCGGCGTTCCGATAAAGAATTAGCTCAGAACCGGGGTTATTCAACTTATTAAAGTATTCTACCTGTTAAGGTAAGCTTCTATGAAGTGCTAAAGAAATATTATGGGAGCCTCAAGCTGGAAAATTATAAAAATAAAGTACTGTATGTAAAAATATAACCGAAGGCAGGGTTATTTAATTCAAAAAGTTCCCGCACGATATTCTCGCAACAATTTTTTTGACGATTAGGATTTATATTATAATTCAAGTATTATGCCGATTAAGGTAGGTTTCCATGAAGTACCTAAGAAGCATTCTGGCAGCCTCCCCTTCTTTTATGTACTTCTCTCTTCAATTCAAAATAAGTCCTATTCCCGTCCATTCTATATAAAAAATGCTATTCTCTTCCTACCTCTCCCTCACTTACACAACATGTTACCCCCTAATGCTGTTTTTAACATCCCCTCCTTACTCAGTACTCCCTCTATACCTTCTGTCTCCTCAGTAACTCATCAAGTAGCTGCTTCTCCCACCCACCATGACCAACACTTCGTCTTTTCTCCTCCTCTCCGTCCATTTCACCTTTCCAATTCTTTTCCATGCCCACATCTCGAACGCCTCCAGTCTTCTCTCGTCCTCCCTCCAAAGTGCCCATATTTCCGCATCGTAAAGCGCTACACTCCAGATCAAATTCTTCACTAACCTTTCCTTTAAACTATTGCTTAAATATCCATAATTGCGATTGATTTAAAAAAAGATAACGATATATATTTGGCAGATTTTGCATTACCTTGAAAATTTAGGATTTTGTACTGTTGTAGTCCTGTGTTTTTACTCTTCGTTTTTTAAGCTCAAATTGTGGATTAGGGAAAACGATATCTTGGGATGAAAGACAACATGGATAATATGCAATCGAAAAGTAAACTCCTGATGAACTTACAAGGTAGCTAAGAAATAACTCAATTTTAAAAATGTCAGAGGCAGTTTTCTCTTAGCGGCAGATATCTTTAGCCGAAAAATAACATGGATATTATGTGCAATCGAAAAGTAAACTCCGAAAGAGCTTACGAGGTAGCTATGAAATAACTCAATTTTAACACTTTTGGCGGCAGTTTGCACTTAGTTCTTTCGAAGTATGGTGGACGGCGACTGGTAAGGGTTGATTGTTTTAGAAAGAGCCCCTGAGATATCAAGCAAATTTTTCGTTTGGAGCATAAATTAATTATTATTATTATTATTATTAACAAGGCCTTAACTTATAAGAAGATATCTGATTTTCTCTAAAGAGCGAAATAAGTACGATAAATGCAAAAAGTGCATATTTTGAATAAAATCGTGGACATTTATTGTAATTCGAGAAATTTCTACCATGGTTTGATTAACATGAAAACGACTATCACTTTCAGTATTGGCATTTAAACGTGTTTTACTCGATTGTAGATCACTTATTTCCACTTCGACAAGTTCATTTGCCACTTTCAACTGACGCCGCCACTATAAATTTACGTTGTTGCGTTACTTATATGACACCAGAAGACCCTGTTGTTAAAAGATCACATAGTGGTTTATGGGGTCAAGTACTAATTAGCATAATATTTTATGCACTCCGCCGCCCTGAGAAGAATGACGTAACGGCACTGAGCAGTCGCCATTTTAGTGAGCATAGAAACGAACGTCGATCGTAGCTTCCGATCACCACGGAGTTGAAGGCAGGAAAACAAGCGAGAATCGTGCAGCGTATCCTTGTATTCGGTGCCTACTCACCAAGGGATCATGACACTATGATCAGCTGATTACTGGATAAAGTACGGCTGAAGGCATCCATTGTTAAATACAAGAAACAAAATGAATGCCTTTAAACGGGTCCATTGTCAAAGAGAAGATGGTCCTCGTGCAGTCGAAGCTCTAATAATTTTTTTAGCATTGCAGTATATAAATTTCCTGGGGGAGTGACTATATGGTTAAGAGACCGGTGAAACACCATTCTAAAGAAAAGAAATAAATTGAAAAAAAGCCTCTTTGAGTCGGTTACCTCCCGTGCTGATAACAGTAAGTGAAATTGAAGGAGTTCCGGCAAAAACCGTTGGTACGACCAACTTGGTGGTCATTCTGCAACAGGAAACATACCGATACATACCAAAAATAGCTAGCTACTTCATACAAAATATTAAGATGCATATATGTATATACAAAAATGAAATAAATGGTAACTTATGATATAATCGTCACAATTTCTACCGACATAAAAATGATTAAATTTTTTAAAAACTGAAAAATACAGGAATTTAGTTCCTGCACACTAACTTTTTCGGCTTTTATTAACTCGAGAGGAGAAGAAAAAACACAATCCAAACTTCATTAAATTTCTTGCGGCAGGATGTGAGTAATTTCTTTCGAAAAAACTTCAACCCATGACTTCGCCCGGATGCCTAATTTTCATCCGCCACTCCCTCCAGCTCCCTCTCAGGCCAGCCACCACAACTACTATACAAGATCCGTGGATCCCTTTCCCCACTATTTCTCTAATAAAATCTCAGCAATAGCGACCAACTTCAAGAGTTAATTAAATATTGAATTGCGTGAGTTTCCTCATGCTTGACTTGGGAATACCAGATGGCGTTGGAGAGAGAGAGAGATTGAAACGTTGATGGTAGGGAGAACCGTGAGTGACTCGGGGGCTCGTCTCCGCAGCCGTGAAACTTAACGGAGAGACACGAAGGATGATATCCATCCCCTCCGCACCACCAACGTTCACTTCTTTCCATTCCCTGCGGCTACAAAAGTAACCTAGAGCTTTAGGTCAGGAGTCCAAGGATAAGTTACACAGGAGAGAGATTCGTGGTGGGGAGAAGTATGCGCATAGTATCGATCTCGCAGGGCAAAGGACCGGAGGAAGATTTCAAAACGAGAGAGAGATTAAAAACGATTCGCAGCAATCCCATTTTGTTTCAGCCTGTATTGAAAACAATTTTACCGGAGGTTGAGAGCTTAGTAAAATAATGGGTACCTTTATCATAAGGTTTCTTGGATGAATATCTATTACCTATACCACTTTCTTTTTTAATAAAGTAACCCGGATTTTGATGAATAATCATCATCATTAAGGCGTAAATTATTAGCTATTAGTTTTATAATTGTAACTTTAGTTACATAATGGAAAAAGATATTCATTTTTAAGCATACGCCTGATTAGGGGAAAAAGTGGGTCAAAGTATTCGTTTATGAGAGTTTTGTCCTGGTTACCAAAAGTTTTAAAAATGTCCGACAGCTCTCTAGAATCTAATTCGCGGTGGTAGTTGCGTAATTTTAATATATTCATTTTAAAATCACTCCTATGGCAGTTAAATATTAATTTCTGAGCAAATTTACATTTAGCATAATAAGGAGATAAATATCACCTAATTTATGCGTGATGATGATTACCCATCGAAACCCGGGTCGCTTAGTGTAAAAAATGCGTGGTATATGTAATGAATATTTATTATTTATAAACCATAATATGTATTACCACATAGATAAGAAGAGTTATTGAATTTTGGTTTAATCATATTTGGGATAACTTGTAAGAAAATAGAAAAACTATGAATCTTGGCTTCTTGGAATCTTGTTTTCAAAAAAATAGCTATTTATTTTACATGAATGTAATTTATTATCATCAATATCTATCTTTTTAATATGTTTGACGCAGCTCTCTATTCTAGTCTGCAATCAATTTATCTTCTAAAGCTCACATTATTTTTTTATTTACATCCATCATCACCTAGACTGTGTATCTCATTCATGTATGTGCTATGTATGCCAGCTTCCACCTGTCCTTCAATAATTTTTTTTCATCAAACTACCGAGACAAATCATTTGATCGATTAAATTTCTCTGTTTTCTACAAAATAATTTAAAAAGAACTCTCTTCTCTACTATCATTCGCAGAACTTCAACATTGCTTGAACGATCTAACCACTACGAATACAATTATGATATCTAATCAACGTTTAACATCCAGTATACATCCAGTCGGTGCACATCTCTTTACACAGCCAATTTTTGATCAAAAGAGTGACATTATTCTATTCAGCAAAAAACATGAATTTCAGACAGAAACGCAGAATAAAATTGATTCTAACGATGAAATAATAAAATCTCCATTCTTCCGGTGCTACCGCGTTTGGTTGTTTCTCGATGATAACAGTTTCTCTAGCACTGCTGCCAGCGTCTTCAGGTCGAAGACTCTTGTCATCAAGAAACAACCAGACGCGGTAGCACCGGAAGAATGGAGATTTTGGAACCTTGGCACCGCGGAAACTTACGCAATCACGATGAAATAATAATTGTATAAAGTACCGTATAAAAGAGAGTAATCTTTCTTTTTTTGAGAGAAAAACAATTTTTACTTAACCGCTACCTTGAAGTCAATACATAACATTTTGGCCACCTATAGAGGCCCTGCAATTGCAGAAAAATTTCAGTATATTGTAAAAACCTTCTTCTCGAAATATACCCTAATAAGCCGGCATCCATGGTGATCGGTACATTTTGGAGTCTTTTTACCGCGAGTGCTCTAATCCATTTTTATAAGGATTGATAATATTGAAATATTTAGTTAAGTTTTGATACGTGTTTGGAGGAGAATCGAAATAGGAAGTGTACCTGAAAAAAGGAACGAAGAAGTTCTATATATGTGGAATATGATAGAAAACTGCAAGAAAAGATGAGAAGGGTGATATAAGTCGCATACTCAAGGGAGAGGAGATTCTGAAACCGTACTAAAAGGAAGGGTAAAGAAGACTAGGGGAATAAGGGAACATGATCCGCGGATTGAATGAAGAATTACAGGCCGCACGCAGAGTTGAAGGATATTCAATGAGGGGAATTGGGATAAGGCGGTGTGATTGGCAATTGATTGCATCAATCAAATCCCATTGTTTGATAATTATCGGAAAAATAGAGGGAAAAATGAATCATTTATTTTAATTACTCTTGCAGTGATCTTATTTCAACCACTGCTCCCTAATTACTGTCATGTTTGCTAAAAATATTTTTTTCCACATTTATAGGGAACTAATGAAGCCACGTGGCCAATTATAAGTGAAATCTCACGCTTCACAGTGACGAGCACACTGTCCCAACGCAATAAATTATGCTGTTCCGTAATAAATATTCAATTAGAGTGCATGAATGTTTTTTTTTCAATCAGCGACTTTTGAATCCTTCCTTAAATTATAATTATATCTTTTACGATTTAACCTACATCTAGCAGTGATAGGCGTGGTAGCCCGGTGGCTATAGCTCCTCAGTATAGGAATACTGGAACGATCTATTTGCTAATAGCGAAAAGTTGGCCGCGGCGTAAAATCATAAAAGCGTAAATAATTCTTCATTCAACTTTTATTTCTCCCTTTACGAGATTGGAAAAGCAGCTACATACCTTATTTAATTCTTTGTGCCACAGCTGTAGTTTAATGCACGTGGTGAAGGTGCGCATAATTTCCCATAAGAAGACATACACCGAGGACGTGTTGGGTTGGGCCGATTACTTGAAAGAAGACTCGCAAGAAAGTCGTTCACGGAGATCTGGGAATGAATCGCTCACTAGAGTATAAAGAACAAGGAATGATGAGAGACCCACGCAGAAGGCCGAGGAAAGGCGGAGAAACGGTAACCAAGGCGACTACATAAAGGAGCTACAAATCCATCCCACAAAAGGGTGATTTCTGTTGCCACTTCGGTCACATTTCAATCGGCTTTCAAAAATGTCCGCGGCGCGGTGATGAGTGCAATGCGATCCAGTTTTTTCCAATTTTTTGCGGTGTGGTCTTTGCAAATGCCAGAAATAGCATTGAAGATTTGTGAATATGATAGATCACATCGTCATGGATGTAAGTTTCGGTCGACACTCCTATATATACCTAATTTGCCCGTGAAACTTGTATCAATTTGTCCGTCAACGACGCGAGTGGCGACATTTGAACACCCATTTAAATGCGCGTTGGCTGAAAACAGATTTAGAGGCCGACTTGAGGATTCTCTTTTTCAATATTCTTGGCGATGGCTCTCTAAGCATGACCACTTAGCGTCATCAAATTATTTGCAAAAGGATTAAGTCCGTCTATTTTTCGTCATGGGAGGCAGGCAATGAATGAAAATAGAATAAACACTATTCCTTTTAATTCTCAATTTCTTTCACAATTGAATTTAAAAAATAAAATGGCGAACGACCCCATTACTACGACTACTCCCATGCGAGAAATCTACCCACAATCCAATTCGATTTTATATTCTTCTGTGACAATCGTATCACAAAATCTCTGCGGTGCTTCAAACTCATCCGATTTCGCACTAGTCTCTAAGTCATACCCCGAATCCAATTTTCTCGAGTCTCTTCAATGTGCTTAGGACTATAAATACCAAATTCATGGTAAGGTATAAAATGCAAACGAACTGAAAATAAAAAGGATAAGGATGAGTTTTTTCCAATATTGTAGGTACCAAAGCAATATACCAGATAAGACGTTTTACTTCTCAGAAAAATCGTAGTAGTGTCATAATTGGCGGCGATTTTAATGTTCCATCAATCGATTGGGAAAAATACTGTTTTAAAAATGGAGGGAAAGACAAGGACCTGTGCGAAACTTTGCTATACTCATTCTATTCCAATTCCTTGACTCAGCTAGTAGATACACCAACCAGGGGTAACAACATACTAGACCTATTAGCAACGAATATTCCAGAGTGCGTTATCAGAACTGAGGCTGTGGCTGGTATAAGTGACCACAAGGCAGTGCATGGAAAGTTTCGTATCGTCTCCGATAGAAAACCTGTGTCAAGAAGAAGGGTCTATTTATACCATAAAGCGAATTTTGAAGGGTTAAAGCAGTACTTGACGAACTCATTCACTGTTTTCAAAGACGCCACTCTCAATCTTGGGGTAAACGAAGCATGGAAGAATTTCATTAGTATTATGCAGAAAGCCGTGGATAAAACGATTCCCAGTAAGTTAAAACGTTTTAATACTGAACCGAGATGGTACAATGCTAAAGTCCGTAAAGCTCTTAAGCGACAGAGAGCAATTCACGCTAAAATAAAAAAGATACATGCGGGACTTACCTGTGAGAAAATACAAGAAATGCGTGAAGATTATAAAAAATTGAAAAAAGAGACGAAAAAAACACTTAGGGAGGCGTTGAGTGAATTCAAAACAAAAATATTGGGCGAATATTTAGATGACAACTCTAAGGCTTTCTGGTCATATGTGAGGGAGGTACAGGGAAATTGCGCTACAGTCTCTTCACTCATTAATGAACGTGGCGAAAGAGTGACGAACAATCGAGATAAAGCTAATCTCTTAAATAACTTTTTCCATAGTATCTTCTCTAATTTCACGACCAATATGTCAACACCTCTACCTCGACTCTACCAAGAGCAGATGCCGTCTATCTGTATTTCAAACAGTGGTTTAGAAAAACAACTCAGCTCTATTGATCCAAAGAAATCGACAGGCACTGATCTCATTCCAGCTCGAGTGTATAAGGAATCAGCGTCAGAGATAGCGCCTTACTTGAAGATAGTGTTCGAAAAATCTCTAGCAGAACACACAGTCCCTAACGATTGGAAAACAGCGAACGTCACGCCTATATTTAAAGGTGGGGATAGGGAAAAGCCTAGTAACTACCGTCCAATTTCACTTACTTCCATTTCTTGCAAAATATTGGAACATATTATTTTCAGTTCGATAATGGCTCATCTTGATAGCCAAAATCTGTTAGCAAAAGAGCAGCACGGGTTTAGAAAAGGGAGATCTTGTGAAACTCAACTTACTCTCTTCGTTCACGATATCTTATCCGCGGGTGACAGATATGTTCAAGTCGACGCCATATTTTTAGACTTCAGAAAAGCATTCGATAAGGTTCCGCATTTAAAGCTGATTCAAAAGTTGGAAGCATACGGCATAGATACACACGTTATTGGTTGGATAAAAGATTTCCTAAAGGATCGCGAACAGAGAGTTGTTTTGGATGGAGTTAGCTCGGATACAATACAAGTTACCTCAGGCGTACCCCAAGGAAGTGTTATCGGCCCTCTTTTGTTCCTTCTTTACATTAACGATATAACCACCGTGGTCACGAGCAAAATCCGCCTATTCGCAGATGATGTAGTGGTATACCGTGAAATTTACGACCTTAGCGATAGATTAGCATTACAAAAGGACCTCGTTGCCGTAAATGACTGGTGCAGTACTTGGGAGTTAGAATTAAATCTTGAAAAGAGTATGGTGATGAATTTTTGGGAAAAGGATATATCTTCAAGAAGGAGCTACACCGCTAACGGGATTCCACTACCAAATACCGAATTCGTTAAATACTTGGGGGTCACCATTACCCGGGATCTTTCGTGGAGTAAGCACATACGTGAAGTATGCGGGAAAGCTAACCGTAAACTTGGATTTGTAAAAAGAATTCTCGGTAAATGCCCAAAAAAGGTGAAAGAAATAAGCTACCTGACTCTAGTGAGGCCTCACTTGGAATATGCTGCTAGCGTGTGGGATCCTTACGAGGTAGGACTAATAGGTGAAATTAATCGAGTACAGCGCAGGGCGGCCAGATTTGTGATGAGTTGTTACGACAAAAAGTGCAGCGTTTCAAGTATGTTAAACGAGTTAGGATGGGAATCTTTACAGGAGCGTAGATCGAAGTATAGGCTTAACTTACTTAGGAAACTCGAAGAAGATATTTTCTCAGACGACGTGAATCATATCCTTCGTTTACCATCGTACTATAGTAGACGCGATCATGAGAAAAAAATAAAAGAAATAGACTGCAAAACAGAGAGATTTAAAATGTCATTCTTCCCTCGTACTATTAAGGATAGCAATGTTGTCTCAATTGAAAGGATTAATGGCAACGCTCGCTAGGATCACCCATTGCATGTTTTTTCGTAGTTCTAACCTTGCATGTATTTGCTCTAGGAATTACTAACCATTAGCAATTTTTTTATGAATAAGCATGTACATTTTTCTAGTGTGCGTAATGTTTCTTTGACTGTGTGGTGTGCATGTGGCGGTCCTCTTGCATGCTGCATGTTGGTGATTGGTCACCCCCTGCCAAACACCCTATAGGTGGCTCGCAGGGTATTATGTAGATGTAGATGTAGAATATTCGCCATCCCTCGACCTAAACTTTTAAGAAAGAGTTATCTTGCAGCAGCACAGAAAGCGTCTAACACTCTTTGCCGACATTTCATGCATAGTCTTTTATAGAAGTGCTCTCTCGTATTGGAATATAAAAGAGTATTTATATACAAATTTCCTTTGAAAGACAAATCTTGAAGAAGCAACTGTTACACCACTGTATTTATAATCGACGTGAGTTAGTATCTTTTGCATTCAAATGGGAAAACGATAACATCACGAACGGTAAATATTGGCCTTTTTATGGCATAAATAGTAAAAAAAATATTTATAATATCCTTCCCTCGTTATCATCATTCACGTAAACCCTATAATTCATTCAATATCGTTACATGAGGTAATTTAGCTCTAACTTCGTTCATCAGCATTTTTCATACGCAAGTTTAGAAAGTGAATTCACATTAACATAATTCGCTTTTACAAACTGTGCTCTTGTATTTATGTTCTCTCTTCATTTAAATTGAAATGGCACCATTTTGAATATTTGTTAATAATCTTGATTTCAAATTAAAGAATATATGTCCCACATTGATAGGTTTTTCCAAACGCCTCAAAATGCATACTTCCACCTTTAATTGCTATGGCATTATTGCTCAAAACTAGAATACTACAAAGCTCACGTGGAAGTCAAACAAAACCGCATTGTTTGAGTAAACCTATTAGACTTCGGTCACAAAAGCAACTAGAGCATGAGCAAATGAGATGGCATATCATCTTGGAAAATTAAACTTTAGAGATATTATAATTATCGCTGGACGTGGTTATTGAGGAGGTGACACTGCAATAATAGGTATAAATAAAATAGAGCGTGTGCTTATACTTAATTACCACGCATAAGGTGGACAAATAAATATCATCTGGAGCAAAGGACTGAGAATTGTAAGGTACACTCATTTTTATCGAGACGGAATTTGATAGATATTTTAGCATCATTGAAATGTATAGCTTGCTATTGCAATCCACTTATAGGTACGTCAGCTGCAGGTAAAATTCTCCGTGCGACGTTGCGGAGGATGAATCTTATTCCACAGCGACAGACAACAGGGCGCAATTTCCAATATCGCCAATCGAGATAGCCTCATCTTGAAGAGAATTCCATTATGACGAGGTATGCCACGTAAGCGAATAAAAAATAAAACTGATAAATCTTCCACTAAATAAATAATGGAAAATCCGAGCTCGAATTATCTGCTGTCATTTCCATCCGTTTACATTTCTTCCCTTAAACCGCCTGCCACTCTTTAAGTCTGCCTTCGAAAACCCTTCCACTTATCTCCCAATCTATTTTCCACCTCAAAATTCATTCCTACTTCCGCCTCTTGAAAGTTAACTGAGAACGTTAGAGCGCAAAAATTAGGTAGGAACTTGTGCACTCTCGAAATTTATGAGTGACGTTTTAATTATCAGGAAAGACCGCATAATCCAGGATTAAATCTTTCTATGCACCTACTACACAAGCTCGTTTTCACATGCTAATCCAGCCAAGAGTTTAAAATAAAGGAGTGCAACTATTGGTGGAAACAATTACAAAGGAGCAGCTGAAACCTTTGACACAGATTTCCACGATAGGCACTGCGTTTATGACACCTAGTATCGAGCATTGTTGTTAACACAACATAAAATACTCTTTTAATAAATCGTTTTCAGAATAAAAAATTTCATTGAGACGCCGCATTGAACACTACGGTGTTTGACTTATTCACGTCGGTATTGGTAAGGTGGACAATAGGGCGGATCGGAAAAATCGATTTTTTTCAAATCCATCTGGCCCAGTGAAAAAAAGTTGTGGGACCGATCAAAAATAAGGCCTGAAAATTTTGAGACCTCTAGGTGAACCCCTGACCCTCGCTCAAATGCAATTTAGGGGGGGAAGGTCGAAATTCAAAAAATATAGTATTTAATGGTCATTTCCTATAGATTTTGCCGAGTTACTGCCCTTTAGGGCAAAATTTTCGTGCATTTTGACGTATCTGCCACCGTTTAGCCACAAAATGCCTAATTTGAGTCCGCGCCCGCGAAGAAAATATTCCAACGCCCACGCAGCGTCGCGGATACAAGAGCCGCAGGCCGATCCCCTCCCCTCCCCGCTCGCTTCTACCCCTCCCACGCCTCCAATACAGCAAAATTCATCCCGCGTATGCTGCTAGGAGGTCATTTATCTTTGTTAATAGAAATCGGAAGATGGTAGAAGGTAATAAAGGAAGCTTAGTGAGACGACTTGTCCCTTATTAGGCGCCTCGTCGGGGTTAAACAAATCGATGTTACCAACTTTTAGAGAAGTGATAAAATATTTTTAGATCCGAGAACGCAGGAAAGGAGCCTATGGTCCATGAAAAGGCCTCTCGATGGCTATAAAGGTGTGATAACTTCGGATATGCGCTCCAATTTCGGCTTTGTCCGACAGATGTGATTAAATGGATTTTGGGCGAAAGCCGCTCGCGTCCCCTCCCCTCAAGCCTCTCCCACGCGCCAAATGCACCAAAACTCACACCAAGTGCGTCTTACTTCGTTAGTCTAAATATTTAATGTTTCAGTATCGTCTGTGGAGGAACAATCACAAAAGAATTTTTCAATTACCTGCTTTCCAATCTGTATTTCTTATGTCAGTGTCATTCCTCGTTTTTCGCTGTTGTCAACAAAGTTTTGGTGAATTTCTTCACGAATCTCTCGTCCGTATCTATAATAAAAAGAAATATTTAACTTCAAATTTGAAAGTTCATCAATAGATTTTTGAAAATCCACAGCACTAAGGTCAGGTCAGCACTAAGGTGGTACTGTGGTCTCTCTCCAATATGTCCTCAGCGAGTAGTCCTTAAAGTTGATATTAAAATCCAGCACTTAGAAAATCTCGGATCGGCCGCCAAACGCATACTTGCAACAATGCAAAGTCGGTCCTTAGATTGCCCTCCCAATGTTTATGCCGCAAATCTAAGTCAACTTAGTGCAATTAGCAAATAGAACTTTG
This sequence comes from Ischnura elegans, assembly GCF_921293095.1. NCBI lineage: Eukaryota > Metazoa > Arthropoda > Insecta > Odonata > Coenagrionidae > Ischnura > Ischnura elegans. Next base: position 61,088,709 of record NC_060252.1, read on the forward strand.
TGAGGGATGAAATATGATTTGATGCTTTCCCGGCGAATAATGTGGGTAAACTCTTCTAGGGATTCAACGAAATTTATCCCTGATGATGAGCCCCGAGTCGGAGCTTGAAACGTTTGCTATTATGGAAAAATTAACCCGGTGGGAATCCCGAGAAGAGTTTACTCACATAGCAAGGGATGTTGGAATTATGCTTGTAGCATAGGGATGATGCCTCCTTTTTGGGCGGTATTCACCATCGCATTCAAATCCTTTTTATTTTTGTGTATCTAATTTTCACTCGGAAAGGAATCGAGAATCGCAGATTTTATAACTTTTGCTAATCCTCCGAAGGGGGAGGCAAACCCAAAAGTGGGACCCTGTTTCTTCAACTAACATCACACATTCCCCTCTAAACTTGGATTGATAAGTGCTCTTGCCTTTTTTCATCAGACAAAAGTATAGTGTTTCACTCCATAAAAATGTAGCCCTTTGATGACACCCTTTGATACCTCTCTTTTCGTATTCACAATAATTAGCATCTTTTTCTGTCTACGTAAGTAATCTTGCAAACTACCTTGGATGTTTCTTACGAAGTTATGATTTTTGCGTCAACTAAAGTTGCGAGGACGATCATTGCTGTTTCTTGGTTCTTGCATATACCTCTATCACATTTGGCAGACGTATTTTCGACTCAGAAGTTCCTGTTTGAGTTTAGTCCTGAATTTTTATTTGATGAGGAACGTAGAGATAAAAATCGGATGATTTCTCTTCAGTTTAGTTTTCTTCGGATGAATTGATGAAGAAAATGTTTGATACTATTTTCCCATACAAGAATTGACGATGTCGACTTAACACTCTCCGACGATTCTCTTTTTTTCCTCAGTCGTCGAGTTTCTTTAGGACTCAATCCAGCAGCGATCATATTTAGTTTCGTCCGCTGGTCTCTCAACATACTTCTTGATTGGGGGGAACATTATGCTCCTTCTTGCACTTACACGCAAAGATATCGCATAATTTCAAATGTTCTTTCAAAAGTGCTTTAGGTTTGTACTTAAGCAAAAACCCTACTTTTGGCCAATTAGTATTTTCCGTTAGTATTAGTACTTCCTGTTGTACCGCTAAATCCATTTAGTCACACACATAATGGAAGGAAGCGTCACCATAGTTCGCACACCTTTATAGCCACTCGAGAGACCTTTTCATGGACCATAGGCTCCTTTCCTGCGTTCTCGGATCTAAAAATATTTCATCACTTCTCTAAAAGTTGGTAACATCGATTTGTTTAACCCCGACGAGGCGCCTAATAAGGGACAAGTCGTCTCACTAAGCTTCCTTTATTACCTTCTACCATCTTCCGATTTCTATTAACAAAGATAAATGACCTCCTAGCAGCATACGCGGGATGAATTTTGCTGTATTGGAGGCGTGGGAGGGGTAGAAGCGAGCGGGGAGGGGAGGGGATCGGCCTGCGGCTCTTGTATCCGCGACGCTGCGTGGGCGTTGGAATATTTTCTTCGCGGGCGCGGACTCAAATTAGGCATTTTGTGGCTAAACGGTGGCAGATACGTCAAAATGCACGAAAATTTTGCCCTAAAGGGCAGTAACTCGGCAAAATCTATAGGAAATGACCATTAAATACTATATTTTTTGAATTTCGACCTTCCCCCCCTAAATTGCATTTGAGCGAGGGTCAGGGGTTCACCTAGAGGTCTCAAAATTTTCAGGCCTTATTTTTGATCGGTCCCACAACTTTTTTTCACTGGGCCAGATGGATTTGAAAAAAATCGATTTTTGCGATCCGCCCTAGTGGACAATCGCTCTATTGGGTGGTGACATTCAGGCAACATTGTACATAATGTCAAACGTAGGTATCTAATGCATGCTTAAAGGGAATAGATAGCTGGTTAACTTCTCACACTCATTCCAGCAGTACTTATTGCATCACTCCTTAACTATAAGGACTTCAGTAAGAGCATTTCATGCGCAAATGAGGCGTTCATCTAAGCTAATGACACATAGAAATATCAAAATTACAATCAAAACTTATGAATAAAAATATATGATATAATTCACAAAATTTGAATTTTACTTTTTTCTAAATTTTTTTATACATTTCATATTTCTTGTTCCTTATGCTGATATTTCTATACCAATAATGGTAAAGATGTGGATATAATTATCGCCAACCAATTACTATTTGCGCATGTAAGTATAAGTTATTAGATGCTACGCTATTGATGAAGCTTGAGATAAAACAGATTCAATTCCTTGCTCCTGAAAATAAATATTGAATAATTCACCCAGAATATAAAGTGGAATAATTTTCTGCACACTCACATAAGAGAAATTCTCCTGAATACTATCATAATAAGGAGATGGTTTGAGTATAAAACAATTAATTTCAAAATTAAATTAAATTTCATTAACTTTCAAACATATATTTCACTGCCGTTTTCCCTCAAAAATAAAATACATCCTACAATGCAGGATGGATTACATTTCTGTGCACAAAATGAAATAATTTTCATGAGGCAAAGACGAAAATCACCATTTTGGTAGCGTGTATTGCCGCGGGAATATTTTCGTTTTATTTATTTTAAGTAAGAGGAACAATATAAACATTTCCTTAGATGAGAAATTTGTAAATATTTTTTCCACATGGTATGCGTAGATTTTATATTCATATACTTTTCTACGCCTCGAAATTGAAGTCTACCTTTCGGCCATTTAAAAAATAAAAGAATGGATATTTTTTAAAAAAAAAAGCTATTTGTAATTCAAAAGATGTAGTTCTCTCTATAAAAAATTGAATGAAATGCACCAATCAAATATGTTGCCCCTGACAAGATGAATAAAGCAACCTTTTCGCCGTTCTCATAGTTTTTAACATGTTCTTCTCCACTCTTTCGACCGTAGTAGCTAAAAATTTACGTTTAAACAATATTCAATGATTTACTGTTGTAGTCGATTAAACAATGAGTAAAACTATATACATGACACCACCCCATAGAGTTTCAGAATAATTTTATAAAAATACTTAAATTTCAGCGTTCTACTTTTTTTGCGGTGACAGTAGTCTATGTCCGCCAAAGCTTATGAACGAGTACTCAAAATCTCATCACACACGAGATCGTGACTACGGAGCCGAAACTCCTGCAACCGCTATGCTTATTCATCGGAAATTTGAGCACCTCTTATTAATTATTCTCTCAGCCGACCTATACGGGAGCATTCCGTGGAGAAAACCCATTCAGACACACGTCAGCAGGGACCTCATGCCTCATAGTGGCCACGAAAAGGCCCAGGACAAAGTAAGTGGGTCAGAAGTGTCCAGTAACGGCCAAACTCTCAATTTTCGGAAACAAATTAGGTTCAAGCAGAATTAAGGGCAATACCCTAATATGGATATAAAGTAAGTAAAATCCACTCTTCCCTAGTGGATATCAACGAGTTTGATTTTTCACATTATAACCCATTATAGCCCAATGTTGCTTCTCAGCAACGTCAAAAATGTATAAAATTTTCA